>NW_024033772.1:0-7128 GCF_002237135.1 Teleopsis dalmanni | reverse complement strand
AATTAATAAAAAATTCTTAAATAAAAAAACGCCAAATGAAAAATATTGCATATAACACATTTTGGTTATATATAAAAATAAATATAAGCATCATTATTTATTAAATAACTGGAATTAGACCTGTGCCTGTTAAATAAATATACAGGCTTATAATAAAAAATGTAGACAGTTAGGTACCTACATAGGTAGGTAGTACTCGCAACAAGCATCAGAACAAATAGTGATAGAAACACGGGTTTTATGCCACAGATAGGCGTAAGAAGCAGTGAAGTTGTAGTAATTTAAAGGATTGATAGAATTTTCCTATTATTTTTAATAGGTGAAGAGCACTAAATACCAGAACGGAACTTGGTAGTGTTTTATTGTACTAACACAAGTTACAGAGCTATATACAGAACTCATTTAAGGAGGCGATTTTTCAACAGTAATGTAAAGATCATTATTAAATGTAATGTAAAGATCATACAAAAACATTTCATTGAAAAAATTTGAATACATGTAGTATAAAATGATCTTAAATATTTTAATGGAGCTCAAATTATGGAAGTACTCTCCTTGTATAAAGCAATGTGTAAACATTCCTTTCACAGAAACAGCATATACTGATCTCTCAGAAAACTATTTCATTCAGACCGTGCCTAAGGTTAGGTTCGGTTAAGCTAGCTTGCTTCAAGAAACACATAAACCTATTGACCCTTAACAATACCAGACCAAGCTAAGTTTTTTGCAAGCAACTTTTAGTGTGTAAACTTTTATTGAAAATTTAAATAGTGTTCTATTTGTCAAACGAAGCCAGCAAACAATTTTTAAAGTCTTTATGGAGCGTGTTGTTAGACCAGTCATTAATGGGATTTCAACCTAGACCTTGCGTACGTAGTTCCAGCATACAGAGAAACTATATTACTAAAGTAAATATTACTAAATCAATAAAAAAACATGAACGGGGTTGAAAATATTAGATATTACATATACAGATATCCTAGAATTTTCTAGGAAAACAAAATAAATAATCCGATTCTCTCTGATAAACAATGATTGTAGCAAATATGATAGTATTTATTTAAGAAAGGGCATATTCCCCGGATATGTGGGGAGTATCCAGTAATTATTTTTATATGCTTTGGGGATTGTACACTCCGGTCCAGCGATCTGTAGTGCCCGTTAATGGAGACAGAGTATATCTTGTCTCAATTAATTGTACCATAAAATTTAATTTATGGTGGCTTGTTTCTTTATTCCATATAAAATAAGAGGTGATGCTTTCGTTTCCGCATCAGTGCCAGAAAAGCTCCTAGCCTACTTTTTACAGTGTCAATCAATTCCTAACATATCCTCTTACCTTCATTAAAATAAAGTTCTAATTTCGCAAAGTGATAATTCAGGGTCTATCCGAAGCAAATGCATATTATTGTTATAACATTGGTATACACTTATCTTATCTTATCATATTAATAACATCAAGGAAAATAATTACATAAAAACTACGTAAGAGTAAAACTTAAAGTTTGCGTTTCATAAAGGACTGAATCTTTCTTGACATGGTCTTGAATTCAGTTAAAAGTTAAGCGAACTAGTTTGATATTATACAGGGAAATTATAGGTAAAATTGATAGTTTCGGTCCTATAGAAATTAATTTTTCTACGAGTATAAGTTAATGCGCTGGTTTAGTTTATTAAATGTCGTTGATACTCTTCTCTAAGGAATAAGTTTTGGACTTATTAAATAATAAAATTGTTTGAAACTATTTTGAATTGAATTTAATTAAATTGCAATAATTAAATATAATTTTTATAAAAGATAATTTCATTAGTTATTTTTCATATATCAACTACTATATACTTTGAAATCAAATTCTGGTTCAATATCAAATCAACAACAAATTAATTTAAGTTTTCAAGTGTTCAATTACTACAATTAAGATTACTAAATATACAAATACATAAATAATAAATAAATACTCGTACAAATAAATATTTTTGATAAATTAATAGTATATACTTTCGTATTAGCTTCAAATACCATAAATTTTATTACTCATAAAAATTATTAAAGAATTTTAAAGAATTTCAAAATTATTTCACATTGAATGTATCTCACAAAAAAGAACAGACTAAAAGAATTTCACTTAATTAATTAAACATGAGTCATGGTTTTGATATCAGAAAATGAAAATATTTAAAATCATTTATCAATTTTTAATTATTAAATTGACGTCTTTTTGACAGCATTTCAATTTTTTCACATTAATATTTAAAATATACGTTTTTTCTTGAACATATTTAATTTTTATAAAATACTGAAAATATAAATAAAAAATATGAATAAAAACCAAATAATATTTATGGTTTTTATTAATTAATGGGCTCTTTGCTCTACATATATATATATATATATATATTTTTTTTTTAAGCTATTTAAAATTATGTTTTAATAGAAGACATGTAGCAAACAAAATTATATTTAAATCAAATAAATTGTATATAAAAGAAAATAATTAAAAATAAAATTCGATGCTTAATTATATTATTAGTAATCAAAAAATTATATATATACAGATACGACATTTACTTTAATTGTTGACAAACTCTGATTCTGTCTTTCTGCTTCACTAAGATATTAAAACTCTCCCTATAATATTAGATATCGAGCTAAAGAAAACAACTTCTCGTCGTGCTTATTTTAATTTCCCATAAGAACATCTGAGAATCTGAGAACTTTTTTTGACAACAGTGGTGTTTGACATATAAATAAAAAATAAAACAAAAATTTTCGCAAAACGTCAATATACTTAAAAAAGTTATTGAAAATATTGATATCAATCCACTAACAGTCCAATTATTTATTTATTGGCGCAATTGTTACCAAATATAATTTATTACCCTAAAAGCTGTCTTTCTTGTTACCATACTTATAAAATCAAAATTTATAGGCCAATATATTCAAAAATGGAATAACTGTTACCAGGTACCATTTATTACCCAAAACCCTCTTCATCTTGTTTTATTTTAGATACTTTAAAAGATAAGTACCAGGAAAAAAGCTTTTTTCTCATCACATCGCACCAAATTCTTTCCGTAAATAAATTAACATATTTCTCCAAGGAATACTTCGAAACCATCTAAGTTCACTCTACAACTTAATCTGTTCAAACTCTGTTCTACAGCAAAGTCAACAAATGTGTGTGGAAAAGAGAATATATGTTATTTTTAATTGATAATTAGGTCCGCTCCATATTCGAACCTTCATAATAAAGGTTGACTTATTCTCATAGAAAAGCTATTTGTAATGAATTTCTGAAATGATCGATCACGAGCATAAAAACAACTGAAATCAAATACTGAGCAGCAATGGATTGCAAATATACGCAAAAACTAGTAATTACTTCTTTCTAGTCTTAGGTTATTTATGAAAGATAAATGAATGAATCGTTCATATAAACAATTAATTTAATTGACTTATTAATTTTTACCCATTAACTTCATTCAAGAAACGATTTATACACTAACACCTACAATTTATGCATTGACGATATTGGTGTACATTTAGTGAACACTGATCACAAAACGATTAATATTGAGATCACTTTTTGAATTAATGTTTATATAGTAGCTTTTAAATATATACTCAATTTTTTCAATTTGCAAATTGAAAGAGAAAGACATTTCTTGAAATGTCAGCAATTTACTGTAAATGATATTTCTTACGAGTGTGAATATTATGAAGTATTAAAGATGTAAACTAATTGTACGATGGCCCGTATGTTAGAAACAGTTTATTGGAACATAAATTAAATACAGTGAAGACCACGCAATAATAGCTATTTCGAAGTTCAAATACCATTACTTTAGCTGTTTACTAAGTACAGCAATTACAAGAATAACTAAACAATATATTAAAAATATTACCCTTATTTATATATTACATTGATTTCGTGTCAATTATAAGGCAAACCTTACTCGAGCAAGCAGTTAGTGCTCAGCTTGCCAATGTACGATTATAAACATATGTATATAGTAAAATAAGCAACAACCTAAACAGCAAATAAATGAAAAAGGTTCAACTAACAGCAGCAAAAACGATAAGGAAGTGCAAACTAACAGCACCAAAAGAGCAAAATAGCAGCGGCAAAGAATTATGAAAATAGAATTTTTATGAAGACATTTTCAATATTAAAATTTAAATCAAAAATTAATTATCAGCGCTTAGCATCCTATAAATTAAAATATTTAAAGTGAAAATTGCTATTGTTTTGTTACTATAAGAACTGCAATAAATGAAAAAGCCACAACCGTACAATAATTACCCGCCCACCCGGTTTAACAAGTCGCAAATTTATCAGATGCGTGATCGCAAATTAGATTCGTAGCGGCAAGTGCGCTTATTTGTACCACTAAAAATAACAACAACAACAACATCAAGAAAACAACAACAGAATCAACAACAGCAACAATGTCTTTTCATTTATCTTGCGTAGCATTTGCAGCTTCCAATTGGAATGAATGGTTCAACTCAAAAGTATTGCATGCTAAGCTGAAGAGATAAAATCTTTGAGTCGGTCGATGAATTCGCATTATTGTTATGTGCGTGCGCTACCGGCAACAATCACCAAAATCGAAGCACGCTGCACCTAACGATCTAATCAAAAAGCTCATATCTGACTTTCCACATTCAGCATTCACTTGCTGTGCTTCTCCTTTGTTGGAACCCAAACCCAAACCTAAACTCAATCGAAAGCAAAGGCAAAGCAATGAAATTCATAACAAAAACAAGTTGAAATCATATTGTTACTTTTTCCACGGTTTCTGCCTTGGTATTTTTATGGTTTTTATTATTGTTTTTGTATTTTTTGTATCTTTCACAACAGATGACCAATTTGATAAGCAGTGGAAGCGCCACGATCAGTAGTTCAAAATACAAATATGCACTCGTACAATGGAAGTAGATCACAGATACTTCTCTGCCTGCATTTCTATCTGAAATGCATTGCAACACAACTTCTAAATCATTTTCCATTTGTGCTGCATTCATCCGTCCTCTTATCTAGATTACAGGATCTAAATTTTTTTTCCCTTCAGAAAGTGCAACTGTGCTAAAATATATACTTAAGTACTGAAACGTAAAATGTATCTGTGTATCTATGTATCTGTGTGCAATTGTATTCGTAGTTCATTGAAGGCGCTGTTCACGTCGTCAGTCATATGGGCATGCGCATTCGTACTGTCCTGGGAGCTGTCAGTTTACGGTTATGAATTTTATGATTTATGATTTCGTATATTGAGTTTTATTGGTTTTTTATTCTTAAGCGTTTCAGGAGCATCCTTCAGATACAATTGCTGCTTGAGTTGTGCTTATGTATTTTTGGTAGCCAATATAAATAATTTTATGTATACATTATTATTTTTTTTTATTAATGCGGCGTTTTTTGTTTTCATTGAGTTGAATGAATTCAATTAGTCATTAGAGAGTTTAATTTGCACATTAAAAAAATTTTAAACTAAATAAATATAATAAATAAAAAACAAATAAAAAGAAAAGTCATAAATTTAATGAGTATAGCACCAAAAATAATTTATTTTATTCATAGTTTTTGTAATTATATACTTTCTGAACTTATGGATAAAAGATTATGATTATTTCGAAAGATTTAATTAGTTACCATTTATAATTATTTTAAAGTTAACTAAGAATAAGGCAGTAGACTGCTAAATCCTTCGTCCTTTAATTAAAATATATTTATTAAGAATCATTTGTAAAGCCTACTTTTAATATTTAATTGAAATATGTGAGACTTATCAAAATGATATTAAATTCAATCTAAGAAGGTAACACATAAATATCCAAAACTAAAAATTATTTTTATAATAGATTTTTTGAAACTTTAATACTATAGTATTCTTAGAGAGAGTTAACTTAAAAGTTATTATTAACTATTTAAATTCATTTTCAATAGTTATTCAATATGATTTTCATACAACAGTTCTTCAATATATTCAACATATTTATTATCAATTTGATAAAAATTGAATTCAGGGTCTTATAAGTTGTTCAAATTAAGAAACTTGATACTGGAATAAATGACTGTTGTATACAGGTATGTTAGTACTGTTTTACAGATCCACAAAAGTAGACCTTTCCCAGTCTCTCTAAATCTATGATAATAACTGTGAGAAGTTGGACTATTCTTCTTCCTTCTCTAGATTCCTCGTAGTCTCTCTAACTCTAAGATAATGACTGTGAGAAGTAAAACTCTTCTTCGTTTCCTCTCTAGATCTCTCGTGTTCTCTACAAATCTGGCTTTAAGAAAAAGTGGAACGCTTCTGTATATATATATATATATATATATATGTATACATTCTCAAACCACCCAGACAATTAATACGATTGCTTTTTAATATGTTATAAAAAACTATATATTAAACTATAAAAAAAAATCATGAATAAATATAATTGTGACTCATTAAAAGAAAATTTAGTGTTTAAATTTGTTTTAATTTCCAAGTTAACCATACATCTAAAGCCTAACGGACCTATCTATTGACAGGCTATAATAATGATCACTTCTAACGAAAGAAAACCATCTAATAATTATTTCTGTAATGTTACTCGTACTAAATTCAAGTTTAGTCAATTACAATTAAGTTTTATGAGTATTTAATTCTGAATTATTTTAATATCGATATGTGTACAAGCACTACTAGAAGAATCCACCAGACCAAGAGGACCTAAATTAAACATTGGTATAATTAAGTTCATGACCTGACTGACAGTTTTTTGCTCTAGTGCACAGTTTAAAATATCTTCATGTAGGACTCAGTGTATATAGTATAGTACTGACAATTTAATATGTGAATATAAATATATGATAGTACATACTTCTCACAAACTGAGTTACTAAAATCTAGAATGCTATCAAGAAAGAAAAAAAATTGCAGTACCAAAACAGTTATTGGGACGGTACTAATGTGTGAGTGCGATATAACCAATAATGCCAATAAAACGATACAATTTAAAAGTAAATAGCTCAGAAAATGATCGGGCTCATACGTGAAGACGCGGTGAGTCTTAAAAAAACGTTAATAACATTGATTAACAAGAAAAATGTCATCAGATTTATGAAACCATAAGCA
>NW_024033771.1:0-7129 GCF_002237135.1 Teleopsis dalmanni | reverse complement strand
TTAATTCAATATGTCTTAATAATAATAATTCATTAAACAGAATAATATAACAATTTTGCATGATTTGCATAAGGATAAGGAATTATTTGAAAATAATTTCTGTTGTACGAATACGAGAACGAGTACGCGTAATTACCGTACATTGTCTATAAAGTTTTGTTGTAACATTGAAAAAGTATTGTAAATTTTTTGCATTGTTATTTACTGTTATTCACGATTTAAGAAATTTTTGTTGCATTTACCATATTGAGTGGTGCTCGTGTCGGTTATCTTCATTTCTTGAACTTCGAATTTATTACTACATTTTTGGTTTATCATAATCAAACGTAACTGTAAAT
The DNA here is from genome assembly GCF_002237135.1 of Teleopsis dalmanni. NCBI lineage: Eukaryota > Metazoa > Arthropoda > Insecta > Diptera > Diopsidae > Teleopsis > Teleopsis dalmanni. The sequence continues at coordinate 6,791 of NW_024033771.1, read as the reverse complement.
AAAGAAATTTAACATCAATCGGACTAGAAGAAAAATTGAACGCCCAAAGAATCCCTACTCAACCGCTAATATATTTTCGAGATGGAGTTTATCAAATTTTATCTTTCTTATATTCCAAATTTATATTTTTATATATATTTGCTTATAATCTTCAAAAATTTATCACCTTTCTTTATACACAAGTAAACATATGTATGCTTATATACATATGTTCACATGTATGTATATATGTTTGTAAATAAAATCTTTGTCGTAAAGAGTTTTACGTTTAATCTACCGGCATATATTTTTCAATGCCCAAGGTCAAAATTATTAATCATATAAGGTGGTTGGTTAGTTGGTTGGTTGGGCGTGAAATTGTGTAGATTCTGTGTAAAGAGCGATGAGAGCGCATTAAATTCTATTGTCGGTAGTGCAAAAAAAATTTCATATTTCTCTTCTGCTCCGATACAAGCAGTCGTATATTTCAGTCTGCCTCTAACTTGCTACGATTGTGAAAAAGCAAAAAATATAAAAAATAAAAGCAAGTAAAGGAGAAACAAGTAAACATTTGCTACAAATTTTGCCTGGTTGATTCATTGTCGTCGTCGTCGTTGAAGTGTTTAACAAGACGTTTCGGTTAATTTTTAACTTTCCTAAGTTTATTAAAAACAGAATTTAAAAAAAATTTAATAAATAAGTAAATGCAAAAAATATTTAAAAGAAATAAACTCAAGTAAAATAGCTAAAGAAAGCTTGACGTCTTGTCTTTCGTTCGTACGTTCGATTATATATTGTCGGTTTTTCATATTGTTTTTTATATTTTTTTGTTTTTTTTTTTGTTGTCTTCTTCGTAACTCGTCAGCTATTACGTCTTCTTCGTCTCAACTTGAGTGAATTTTTGCTGATGCTGCTGGCTGAAGCCAAATTACTTTCTGCAACTTTTAGATAAGGTACGTAATATAAAACAAAACTTAGTATTGATTATTAAATATTAAAAAAAATGTATTTTTTTTTAACTTTTTGTCGTCGCTTTTAAATTTATTTTTTTTGTAGCTAATATTTTAAAGATTTTTTTTTTTTTTTTTTTTTGTCTTCTATAAATTTACTTTCCGAAACTTTATTTACTTTTCCGTGATTTTTCTCTGTATGCATATGTATCATATATATGTGTGTTTCTACGTATGCATTTATCTTATACTGTAGAAAATATATTTTCTTGCTTAATTTTTATTCATTCTACTATTTGTTCTCTCATAAACATACACAAACATAATTTGATGGATTTCATCATAAATGCAATGTTGTCACATTTCTCAAAATACTTAAATATGTGCAGAATGTTTAAAGAGTATATTACATTTAAAAAAAGTTTTTAGTTTTATTAAACCCAATCATTAACATCTATTAAAAGTTTCTTTTGTTTACATTTGCACACGTGCGTAAAAGCTTTAGTAATTATTTTTTTTATTATCTATTTTCTATAACATTAGTTTTTGTTTAGTGTTTTTTTTATTCTGATCACAATAAAAATTTTTCATTACTATGAAAAAAAATACGAAACATACAAATTAAATAAAAACATTCTCTTAATTCAATATGTCTAAATAATAATAATTCATTAAACAGAATAATATAACAATTTTGCATCATTTGCATAAGGATAAGGAATTATTTGAAAATAATTTCTGTTGTACGAATACGAGAACGAGTACGCGTAATTACCGTACATTGTCTATAAAGTTTTGTTGTAACATTGAAAAAATATTGTAAATTTTTTGCATTGCTATTTACTGTTATTCACGATTTAAAAAATTTTTGTTGCATTTACCATATTGAGTAGTGCTCGTGTCGGTTATCTTCATTTCTTGAACTTCGAATTTATTACTACATTTTTGGTTTATCATAACCAAACGTAACTGTAAATAAAGAAATTTAACATGAATCGGACTAGAAGAAAAATTGAACGCCCAAAGAATCCCTACTCAACCGCTAATATATTTTCGAGATGGAGTTTCTGGTGGATGAGAAATATATTTCATAAGGGTTTGCAAGGACCACTTGAAGAGGAAGAGTTATATCAGCACCGTAAAGACTTAGATAGTGAACGAGTAACTACAAAGTTTTCGTAAAAACAAGACGGTGCAATAATCCGTTCGCGTAGTTTAACTGCTGTGTATTTTATTTTAGAAGATTTAGTGTTTTCAGCAGAGATCGTAGGCAAACGTATTCGTGCCAAATTGGATGGCACCCAAATTATATATAAAGGTGCATTTGGATAAGAATCTACAAACGACCATTGAGCACAAAGTAAGTGTTAAATAACACTTATTTCATTAAATCTTTTTTTGCGCTTGTGTTTTTTGCTGTTTAAAATTAGTGGTCCAATGTTTCGTTTTACAGCGCTTGAACAATACGGTCGAGATCTGTAGTGTACGGAAAAATTTTCAGCGAAAATTGAAAATTGTGTGTGAATATTTAAAAATAAATAGTTAAAATATAAATAAATTTGTGTTTATTTAACAATAATTATTGTTTTTATATTCCAAAATAAAATTAAAATTTTGTGATTATATTATATATAGCAATTTGCCGCTAATAAAACTTGCAGCTGACAAACTCTTTTTTCGGTATGTTCAGTGTATAAAACTGCTAGAAACGTAGAGAAAATAACAAAATTCATACAATTAAAGTTTGTTTCTATAACATTCGAACATTAAAAGTAATATTTGGAGTATAAATATACAAGTTTAATTTGTTTATTAATAAATAAAAATTAATATTAAAATTTTCATTTATATATTTTTCGAATGTGAATGCAAGTTAAACAGCAATTTTTTTTTATTTTCTCATACATGCTTCTGCTGCATGCATGTACATATTCTTGCGCATATGTGCGAGTGAGACAAAAAAGTGACCATACAATTTGTGAAATTTGTTCAAAGGCATAAAGCCAAAAACATATGGAAAATACAAATTTTTTTTTTAAACAATTATAATAAACTAAATATATATAAGCTTATAATATATATTTGCCCCTTAACAAATATATAACAAAAAATATTTTATGCAAATAAATTTTGCGCGGCAGTTTTTTGCACTTGTCATTTTACTCTTATTCGTATGTGAATTTGATCAAAAATCACTTGCTCTGCTCTCTCACTGCAAGCAAACGGTTCAGTTTCTGTTATTCCTTCTTTCTCTATTTAACAACTTTTTTATATAGTTTTTCGATTTTCGTTTTTGCTGTTGTTTGTTTGCACAGAATAGAACATAAATATTTTAGGCGGCCACCGTCTTGGAAGTCAAGTTATTTGTTTTTGAGGCCGTGCACTACACACTACACACATATGGTGTGTTTGTTAGTTTGTTTAATTTGTTGTGCAAGCGATGTTTGCAAATTTTCTTTTTATCTTCCCTTTCTGTTAGCAGAAGTAGCCAATTTCCTCAAAGAATTACTATTTTGAATCTTAAATTATTATTTGTTAATTTCAGAGCTACCTCAAACAAAATAAATCAAAACTTATATGCTTTGTTAACTAAAAGCCTGCAGTAAATTATTGAAATCCAATGCATTTAAAAATGTACGCATGTACATGTAAATGAACTGCATGTAAAACAAAATTTTTGAACGTGCAGCCAAAAATTGCGACATCAGAAGCACATTAGCCTATACGATATCTAGATATACTATAAAATATTATTATATATTTACATAGCTTCCTTAGCAAAAAAAAAAAATTGATTTTAGAATGACTTTAAAAACTTTATCTAAAGTACATACATATATATTTGATGCATGAATCAAACCTTTTTAGTGGTTCATTGAATTCTTTTTTTATAATAAAATTATTTGCGAATTAATTTAAGGATTAAGTTTGCAGAAAAAAAGATTTTTTTTTTCTTAATAAATTAATAATAGTAAATAATTACACAAATTTACCGGCTAAAAAATTCTTTTATGAGTTCATTTAATTTTTATTTCGACGAAATTCATCGGAATACTCTAGAAATTCATTTAAATCAGTGTCAAAAATGTCTTTAAAATAATTATTTTCTATATATGAAAGTTATTTTCTATGTAAATTGCTATAATTTTTAATTTTATTAAATTATTACATTAGTTTTGCTGATATATAATTAATATATAATATATTTTTGAGTTAATTGAATTTTATTAAGTAAAAATTCATTTTCCTGCTTTGCGGGTTTTACTATTTACGTATATTAATAAACTGCAATTAAAAATGATTTAATTCATAAAATTGTAAAAAAATTATTTAAATAATTTAAATAATTTAAATAATTTAAATAATTTATATTTATACATGTTATATAAAATTTAAATATTTAAAAAAACTAATAAGCCGAAAAATATATCAATTAAAGTGCATTTCCACAATCCACATTCATTGTGCAGTTTTATAAACTGTAAAACTTCTGCATAACATTTTATTTGTTATTCGAAAGAGAAGGAACGCATATAAATCATACAGTTACTATACTAAACAATTGGTGAGAAGAGCATTGTGGATTGTATTGCATACAAGTCTGCTAATACAATCCACACAAACTGATTTATATACACGACTTCTCAGTGTTTCAGTTTTATTACGTTTACAGCGTTTGAACAATACGGTCGCGATCTGTAGTGTACGGAAAAATTTTCAGCGAAAATTGAAAATTGTGTGTGAATATTTAAAAATAAATAGTTAAAACATAAATAAATTTGATTTTATTTAACAATAATTATTGTTTTTATATTCCAAAATAAAATTAAAATTTTGTGATTTTATTATATATAGCAATTTGCCGCTAATAAAACTTGCAGCTGACAAACTCTTTTTTCGGTATGTTCAGTGTATAAAACTGCTAGAAACGTACAGAAAATAACAAAATTCATACAATTAAAGTTTGTTTCTATAACATTCGAACATTAAAAGTAATATTTGGAGTATAAATATACAAGTTTAATTTGTTTATTAATAAATAAAAATTAATATTAAAATTTTCATTTATATATTTTTCGAATGTGAGAATGCAAGTTAAACAGCAATTTTTTTTTTTATTTTCTCATACATGCTTCTGCTGCATGGTATGTACATATGTATGTACATATTCTTGCGCATATGTGCCAGTGAGACAAAAAAGTGACCATACAATTTGTGAAATTTGTTCAAAGGCATAAAGCCAAAAACATATGGAAAATAATAGCTCTACCGCTGATTTCTGTTTTTGTTAGTTTTATTTAAAAAAAAATTATTTTTCAAATATTGAGTAAAAAATTAATTAAATATTATGAATGCAAATTAAAAGTTGCTATAAAAACGTAAAAATAACGCAAGTAACCAACTTTTATAAAAACACGTGTTTTTTTTTCTATTAAATTTATAAATATATTGTTCTTTTTTTCTACAATATACATATATGTGTATATTTAAATTATTTTTGTGAATACATAATATAAAATTTAATACATCAAATAAAGTATATTTAAATATTTCGCGGGGATATATTTAATTGTTTAAAATAAAACACAATGTCTATTCCTGTAACCATAAAAACCGAGGAAGTCATATTGTGTACCGTTGACTATAACAGCGCCGAAGAATTGGATGATGAATTGCAGTAAGTTTACATTTTTTTATGTTATTTTTATTATTTGTATTTGTTGATTGAAAATTAATTAAATGTGTTCTTAAATTAAGAAAATATTTCACACAATTTTATGTTTTAAAACAACTAAAACTGCATATTATTGATTTTTGTTTGTTTGTTTCGGTATTGTATTTTTGAACATACTCTTCGTTTGCTGCTGCTGCAGCCTGGCGGTAAACCATCTGTGTGTTCTGCATTGCTACAGAACACACAAATTTCTTGTCTATTCTCGCACTGCTTGTACGCAAAAGAGTAAATTAAAAAGAGTATGGAGTTGAAGACAAAACTCAAGAATGTGGAAAATATTTTACTGTCTTTCTTTGTTATGCAGATTTTACGTTGATTGTGCACAAAACAAATTGTACACAAAAACAAGGTACAGAAAGGTGTGTTGTGTGTCGCTCATATTTCCATGCGGTTGCTGCTTATACCTGTTCTGCTTGCGCGTTTCCTTTATCAATTCGTTTCATATGTTTTTGGTGTTTCTGTTTCTGTATTCGAATGAGTATTCCATTCCAACGAGCACTGGAAGAAAGTGACGCCACTTTTTCTCATGTTTTGCTTTTGGTACATACAATAATGTTCTTTTTTGTCATTGGTCTTCTTGTCAGTTGCTTTTTTTTTTATGTTTTGTGCTCCCATAAATGGTGATGTGGGATGCGAGCAACAATGAAAACACATGATAGACTGTCATTATTTTTAATGTTACTTTATTTTATTTTATATTGCATTTTTCACTCCTTTATAAAAATGAAAAATTTTTTAATTTGTGCAATGGAGTTTTAAAACTTCTTAAATGAAATATAGTGAAGTAGGAAATATTTAATTGATTTTATTTTATATTTTTTTTATTGAAAAATTAAGTTCCACTAATGCATTTAAAATTATTTTTCTTATACAATTATATATTCTTATAATATCTAATATTCCAAATATTTATATAAAAATAAAATAGCAATAATGTCAATTTCTTGTGATCTACTTTTTACACTCCTATTTACACTATTTTACATTTCTATTTATTTTAACCCTTGTAGTGTTTATTTTGTGATCATATGGTTATGCCTTAACAGCTGTCTATTACAGTGCAATGAAAAGGGTTATCAATACTCTTTACTTTTGAAAATTATTTATTATGTTTTCCTTCTTAATAA
>NW_024033770.1:0-7129 GCF_002237135.1 Teleopsis dalmanni | reverse complement strand
TGCATAAACTATTTATAAAATGGTTAATATGTATATAAAGTTAGGTCTAACACACAAAAAACTAAATTTTTATCATGTAATTAGACTGGGATATAACCATTTATAAATTATTCCAAAACATGAATTCTCAAAACCCTGTCTGTATCTCCTTAAATTTAAAATTTAATTTTTTTCTCAAGACAGGTCTTTTTGTTTTACAAAATGGTTGTGAGATCATAAATCATATGAAATTGGACCTTTTAAAAATTAAAATAAATGCCTTGTTGTAGTTCATAGATCTAGTTTAGAAAATATTATTCATAAAGTCTGATTTTAAGTTCAGCTTTATTGCTGATAATAATTATAATATTTATGTAAAAAGCGAAAAAATCATCTTAATATCCACTACAGAACGGTTTGCTCTTTTAAACAGATTACTGTGAAATATTGTTAACATAATATGAATCAGTAGGAATATAGGAAAGTGAGACGAAACCAGGTGGAATCTGGTTAGAAAACGTCGATCAGTTCGGATTAGATCAGTGTAAAGAAGTAGATGTTGTACAATCAGCAATACATTTAATGAAGAATTTAATTATTTGTGCGATTTCTATAGCAATGATGAGTGGGGAAGTTATATGCCTAAATCTGAATACAGTTAGAGCTGAACAGTGATATAATAGATATTCTGGTGTCTCTTCCTCGAGTTTTGAAGAACACGAACTATAGAAGTTTCGATGGAATCATATTGTATTATAGCATAGTATAGCATATTCCATAGTTCAGTGAGACCCGATATTATTTTAGATGCTACTCAAATTTTCCTGTAGATTGTCTGAATTTCTACATTTGGTGTATAAGACCCTTGACATCTGTCATGTTACTGTAGTATTTAGCAGCAGTTGTTTCGGAAGATTGTATTGAAGATGAACCGATTCTCGCTATCTCAGTATCCGCACAACGTCCTCGCATAATTCGAGATACGTCAACTAGAGTTATATGAGAGCTGCTAATTGGACTAAATAAAAACTAATTGGATTAGTAAAGGGTTTCGAAAGCACTGTTGAAATTCTTACTGAAGCACTTATAGTTGTAGTTTGATTTTTATGACTCCAAATATTGTTGTTAGATGTTTTCTAAGTCCACGAGATAGACGTAAACTTTTGATAGGTTTGCAGATCCAAAGTACTAAAGTATTCTTTCATCTTTTACTTTTATAAAATGCAATTGCTTTTATATTTGTGTTGATTAGGCAAAGTTTTATACTAGGGGATATATGATAGAAATTACATATCATTCTAAGTGTAATAAATGCACCTCCAACATTGATTGAATTGATTGTGGAAATAATAACATTGTGGGCAAATAGATATTCATCACATAGAGCTGGAAGATATATAACTAAATCATGGTTCCATAACCAAGTAATATAAATAACAATTAATAAAATCCGATTTTCAGAGATCGGATAAATTAATGAAACCCAACTACGACTAGTAGTGATGACATTTTAGCATAAGAGTAAATTATTTCAAAAAATAATGTTGAAAATTATGATATCTAATTTCCACAATGATGTTACCTAAAAGCTAGAAAAGTACACTTTTAACACAACATATTGTGTTAAGTTAATTTCAGTAAGTTATCCATTGTGGGTACCTGTTTATTTCTAATGTAGTAGTAAGTTAACTAAGAGTATGAGAAGTACACTTTCAGCATATTGAGTAAAGTTAATGGATTGGAAAATAGTATAAGGTTGTCCATGTAATGAGGATATTTCTAATAAGGGTTTGTATAACTGCAATAAATGATATTGACGATAATGAAGTATGATTAATCCAGCACCTAAATGAAGCAATCTCAGTTAATGCTGGGAAAACTATTCAGTAAAGGTCATAAGGTAAGGAAATATAACTCTGTAATGAAACCCAATTAATGAGTCACAATGTTACTAAAATAATTTATGTTTAGGATTTCTTATTATTTACCTAAAATCTGCACTTATTAAAAGCAAAATATGTAGTATCTTAAAGCAGCATTCATGAGAGTTTATGGAGTGGAAAACGTTTAATTATCTCAATTTTAAGTTCAACTTCAGTCAGGCATATTTCAGGAAGAGTTGTTTAGTATCTATATCAAGTATATTAGATATGTCCTTTAAAAACAAATGTCACTTAACTAACTCATTCTGTTGTTTGCTAACAAAGACATTTTTGGTAGTGATTGGAAGTTTGAGATTCTTTCGAATGCATGCGGATGAATGATAAAGCAAAAGTAGCTCATTGTCTGCGCACCTCGCCAATCGCGTAATGCAGTGAAATCTGTTACATTTTTCAACTTTAAATAAACAAATCTCATGCGGAAAACTCGCACACACGTTTGATCCTGCAGGAGCCAGAAAATGGAGCAATGGCAGCTGACTTAAATGCACGAAAATTCCTTCGAACGATACGAGAACAAAACAAAATAATTGTTATGCGCATTTCTTGGTTAAAAGCGGAATTATTTAAGGCACTTTTTGTAGATGCGGAATGTTGTTTTTACTACTCGTAATGTTCGTTTCAGTTTTTATGATTGTTTTTGTTTCTGTTTTTGTTTTTGTTTGTTTTATTTAAATTGTTTTCAGTCAAATTCCTTACCGGCGGCGGCAGAATTTCGCAAATATTTCCTGAAGGTAAGTTCAGATACGGGTGCAATGCACAATGAGTCACGCCGAAAACGTCAGTCCTGAAGTAAACATGCACATAAATTTCATTATTTTGCATTGAGTCAGTAAAAGCATAAAAAGAGTAGCGAAGTAGCGAAACAAAAACATAAGTAAACTATTAGGTGAACGTGAAAAAAATATCTAGATACAAATGCATCTACAACGGAATGGCTGGGTGGTATGTACGAGTGCTATAACTGAACTATAAAAGGGCGGTTACACGTATTTGCGAGTAATGTTTTTGCAACACGGAAGCTTTTTGCTAAATTACATTTCTACAAGTACTTTAATGTATGCAAATAAGTAGGCGAATGAGTTTTTTATACATCACAGCAACACAAACAAAAAACAAAAAATAGAATATATGTATAGAAAATCCCATGCTAAATATATACCATAGATTTATGCTTATTTCAAAATTAACATTTTAATTAATTATTCACAATTAGTTAATTGAAGCGATACCCGCAAATTTAATTCAATAGAATATTCTGCGGAATTTCAAAGCGCGTGAAATAGAGCACAAGCCGAAATATTAATCAGCGAATGTATAAGCTAATATAGATTTATTTACGTAGCTATTTTTATCTAATTTAAAATCACAGTTCTTCCACACAAATTCACCATAATAAGCCTATATCCTGCAACACCGGCACGAGTGTGCTCGCCTTGAGCGCCGATATCAATCGCAGGAAATAGCAAATATATTCTAATAACAACTGCAGCTACGCCGACTACGCCGACTACGCCGACTAACGTGGGCGTTCGTGCTTGTCGGCAGATACGCCCACAATTTATTGGAAACCGCAATTTCCGCACAAACAGTTAATTTTAAAGCGCAGACAGTGGCGGCTCGTATTAAGTCCTTTCGTCTCCTGTACTTTTATCACACATGGTGAATCACTGCCGGTGCGAGTTGTTATTTGCTGGCATGCTTCTAAATTCGCGGAAGTGTGTGTATGCAAAGGTGTTATAATAGTATCTGCCAGTATTTTGTATCTTTACAGTTATTTGCACTGGTTCAAACCGCACCTTTCGGTCCTGTTTGTACGGAAGCGATAACACTCAACAACGGATGTAAGTCGCTTATTTGATTATATATAGCTCTACATTTTGTACACTGAGACTAATTACCAAATAATATTTTTATTTACTTGAATCTGGCAGAAATTTGAATTATCGCAATGAAGTTAATAATTTTTAAATAAAATCTAAATTTTAAATTTAACCAGAAATGCACTTTAAATAATTACGAACGATGGCTATACATTGTTCTAGAAAGTTTGGTATCAATGTGCCTTGGTACTGCTATCGGTATAACTTTGAATGCAATCTTGGCATAGAATTATTTAATGCTTCAAATCATGATTTTGTAAAGCTCCACTAAAATATATTATCAAAGAATGTCAGTAGCCCTCCAGCGCACTTCTGCATCAGTAAACATCAGCGCTTTCTGATCCAAGTGCACGAATGGATCACAAAACCGAATCTTATGTGAGAGTTCAGTGCGCCAATATTATTGCAATAAATAAAGAATTATACATTCTTTGATTTTTAAAGTATATAAGTTAATTCTTATTAATTTTAATGATGATTGCTATAAGAAATGTTGGAAGCTATACCTTAATAAATTCTTTTAGAAGTACATAAATTATCGGAATTCTTATATATTCACTCAATACTATGCAATTGTCCAGTCAAGCACGAAAAAAATAAAATCTAAGGATGGATATCATTATAACTTGCAGACTTACAAGAACGAGTTTAGAAATTTCGCAAGAATCAATTAAGCTACATCCAAAAGCTGCTAGATTAAAGAATAAGATTCATTGCAGAAATTGTCAAAGAATATTGAAAAAAGAGACAAACTTACCTAAGTTTCAGTTTAAGTTTAGTAAGTCACTTTTCTGTTCTGGATCGGGGTGATACTTAGATGATAAACCAAGTATTCTATATCTATTGGTTGCAGAACGATCAGAACAACGTTTGGTCTACTGACTGTCTTTCTGCCCTAATTATGTTGAAGCTGTTTTAAGCTAGTGCACTTAAGCACTTATATTCTTTTTTAACTCGAGGTATTTTTAAAACCCCTCTTTACACCTTGACTAGATTATTGTTTATCACTTTATCAGACTAAGCAGTAATTAACCTCAGATCTGCATACCTCCCCGAGGGGCTTGTAACCATTCTGAGATTCGATAACGCAGTATTGGCAAGTCTGTCAGTTTTCGCAAATAATTTCAGGGCTCTATCCTTTATGTATTTTTTGATGGAATCAATTTTAAGGTCCCTAAGGATGTCATTAGTCCTAATGTACCATGGAACTTTGAAAAGTCTTCTCAGAGCCTTGCTTTGGGCAATTTCTAACTGGCGTCCTATATTCGGATTAGAAACTTTTTTTTATAATTAATTTTAATATTTCAATTGACATGAAAATATTTTGTGAATTATTAGTGTAAAAAATTGTATAAAGTTTATTTCTTTTGCATCACCAATTCATAAAATTGTATTCTTTCTTTTTATTTAATTATTGTTTCAATAATAATTATTATTAATTTTAAGGTTTAATCAACCTAACCAGTTCTTATCCTCTGTTACTCAATAATTTTTAAAATAAGTATTCACAATTTAATAAAATTTAAGGAATGCACAAATCCCTAACTCCTCCACTCCTCCATGTCAGCAATTCGAGTAATTTCCATGAAAATTGTTGTTAATTCCTCTCATTGTTGTTTGTACAGGAAACATATTTTCTCGAGATCCAATAAATTTCGGTAGTGGCATTTAGCAAAATCAATACGAAACAATACACTAAGATGTGTAATATGAATAATTTACTTCGGCCTGATAATTCAAATATAAATGACTCGTAAATTTGAGAATCTAGGTTGTATGAGCACAATTGCAATTATTCAATTCCAGCTCATTTGGACTTAAACTGTAGAAGCTCTAAATAACTTCAATATTCAAGTCTAAACATTTGCTTTTTGGTTGCATTTAAGAGCACTGAGCAAATGTGCGAAACAAGGAAACAAGCCCAGGAAGGATGTGTTTAATGTCCAGTCAAACACCACAGTTCAGGAACAGTGGCAGGCTGCAACAAAAGTAGCAACAATGTTGCATTCAGCAAACAGTGCTGCAAACAGATGCAAATAAACCAACAAACAAAGCCGGCTTAATACCAGCACATGAATAAATTGCTTTTCAATATAAGTACGTAATTTACATGCAATATGATGTTGATGTTGACATGGTTTTCAGTGAGTTGCTGCTTTGTTATTGATGTTGTTGTAGATATTGTGGTTGATGGCCTGCAATTCATCAGATTCCTCTTTAAGATTTCTAAGCAACTCCATGGAGATGTCATTTCAATGATAAGAATATGCAATCAACTTGAAAATACACAAACAGGATATTAAATGCGTTGCCTGATGCATGAAAGTGTGATTGCATATTTGCAAGTGGCATATGAGCAAGGACATGGGTAAATAAAAACTTTACAAATTAATATAACAGTCCTTGCAGAACAAGTGATGCGATGAGTAAAAGATTAAACATTTCTGAATTGCAACAAGTCCAGTTCAAAAAATTTTCACAACTATTTTTAACTAATCTTCTTTTTTTATTTTCTTATTTGGTAGAAAATAATGGCATACGTATATTAGGGGAAGGTTTTTCAAGTGAAACCTTCCTTGAAATATTTCTTACCATTTTAAATTAGATGTAATAGATTTTTCTCAATTGCATATTTTCATACGAAAATTCGAATAAAATTTTAAAATTCGAGACTTAAACGGGTCCCTGTGTATGCCTCACGTAGAATCGTATCTATTTTTCATATTAACATTTCTTTTCATTAAAATTAATAATTTCCCAAAAAGATAGATATGCGATAACCTTTAAAACCCAATGAAAATCTTTTCATTTATAATAGAAAATGAAAGCATCATTTATCCAAAACAGACTTCGAAAGGCAACGAAAACTTATTTATTTATAATAGAAAATCATATCAGACAATTGAAGTAATCTTCTGATATGGCCGATATAGTTGATATGGATAATGGTCTTACTCCATTAATTTTTATCTCCATTTCTATGAGTATCTATTTGCAAAGCTGGTACCGTTTTACTTCTTGGGCTGGCTGTAATGTAAACCGCACATGTGGTTCTGTGAATAAGTAAAACACTCGATCCAAAGCGAATATAATGGAGTTATAGTAAGACTTGCTAATGCAAGGGACGTAGGATCAGAAGCAATTTTTATTTTGCTTGCTTTTAAATAATGCTTATTTTGAAAATGATAGAATGCAATAATCTTTATAAGATGTGCTAAAACTCCTTATCAATTTAGCTATTAGTCGGTAACTTATAGTTTCTTTTTTAAAACGGGTACATCCAAAGCAATAAGTAGATATAGCTTGCGTATAATACTGTTTCTAAGC
>NW_024033769.1:0-7130 GCF_002237135.1 Teleopsis dalmanni | reverse complement strand
TTTAAATTGAAAAATAAATATGACAAATGGTAATGACTTTTGTTAGTCCATATAAATAAAAAAATATTTAACGAAAAATATTATTTTAGTAAATGCAGTCATTTAATTGAATGTGAAAATATTTATACAAAATTTTGAATTTGTTTAATTTTAACGACGCAAAAATGCATTAAAAATAATTAAAATAGAGCTTTTATATTGAAAAAGTTTCCAAAATATTCGCAGATTATACAATTTCGCAGTTCGTAAGTGACACTTCTGAAAAATTGTAATTAATGAATATATTTTTGTCAAAAATTTATGACGAAATATAAAATATAAATTTGAAATTGAAATCAATTAGAATATTTACGTTGCCATTTATTTCAAATTCAAATACCAATCATTCAAATAGTTTGAAAATGAAATATTAAGTTCATCACATTGTTTGTAACGAAATGAAGTCTCAGGCACTATATGAGTCTTATAAATATATTCTTGGTATCATTATCAAAATGAATAAATTCTAAGTTATCCGTCTATATAATACTCAGTGTAGCCTTAGACCTTATAAAGTTAATTTAAAAAAATTTTGGTCAAAAACTTATCTAACATTTTTTAAAGAATTGGATAAATGATCATCATAAATAAAAACTCAAGATTTTTTTGTATATATTTTTCCAAACGGTTATGGTTCTTAAATGCAACCAGTTAAAGAAAATGGAATTCACTTTAAATCATTGACGGCTGATTTACAACCGCGAAGGAAAAATAAGCTAATTTTAGAATGATAGCTAAAAGATGGATACAAAAAAAAATGAAGGCGAATCTTATTAGCCGAACTTTTGTTATTTTTTTATACATCCGACCAGTTTTGAGCTTTCTTTTTTCAAAATTTGGACAGAAAATCTTTGGCCACACTGGGAGATTGGCTCTTCTTTACTACGGAAACATGGACTTTAAAACTACTATTTTAAGTAATCCACACGCTTGAGTTCTTGGACATTCTGATATAGCAGAATAGAGGCGCGCTGATGCTCAGGCTTGAGTTTGTACCGCTTTTATGGAGTCTCCCATTTTAATAACTGCCAACCACAGACAATAGTTGATAGTTAGTACAGCAGACAAATAATATTTCGGATCAGATATCTTTAGTAGCCACGTCAAGTCCCAGCTATTCCACATACTACAGTACAGTACAAATGTAGATCCTCTGACAGAGGAATTCTAAAAATTATGTTTTATTTTTATCATTATCTCGACAATAGTCTATAGTCATCTTACGCGTGTTGAATATTCAAAAATATTTTTTATACAGATTACACTATTTCTGCATTCTTTGAGTCCTCATAAATACCTATAGAATTTTGTATTTAAAAACAGTTATAACATAATGTTGGAATTACCTTTTCATTTCTATGACAGTTTATCTTTGTGTTTATTGTGCTAGTATGAGATTTGCTCTGAGTGTATAATACGTGACAATTACAGTCTTTTAATAAAGCTCGCTCATTAAATCATCACCATTCATGTAGTCCTTAGCTGACTGACAGAAATTCATAGCAATTTAAATGTAATTCATTATTGCCATTTCAAAAAGCGAAAAATATGTATCAAAAAGTTTTTCCAGTTCACTTTACCTAATTCTTATGTATTCAATTTCAACTGTGGCAGTTTTCCCCACAAAAACATGCAAACACTTTTAGTACTAAAATTTACAATATGCAGATGAGCCAACTACCATGGAGTGGACGACAGATGGACGAGAATACACACACCACACACCACAACGAGCGAATAGTTTAACTGACAGTGGTACTGTCTAACAGTTTGTTAGACAGGAAGCTGCTACTGAGAGTGGAGTTGTCCTAAGAGCTCAGAACCATTGCTGTAAATTGCAGTATTTAATATTTCGGCTAAAATTAGAGTTTTATCAAATTATATTTTAGTTTTTAATTGTATGAGTAACAAGTCTACAAATGCCACATGAAAATTTAAAATTGTATTTTACGATTTGCAACAACGAGTATCTTTCGAGGACTACATGAAGTGCCATGAAGTACCATTTTGCCGCAAGCCATTCAAAAGCACAGAAACGCAAACGCAAACGCACCAAGTCTCCATTTAAAATGGTTGTCATTGTTTAAGCGCCCCATTATGCATGAGTCTAAATGGAGCAGGGTCTGTTCCAATGCGAGCACTGACTGCTGCCAACAGACTCAACCAGTTAACTTGGCAAATACCTCTTTTAACATTTTTGTATTGTGTTTCATGTGTACTCGTTCGTATTTAAACAAAACGGCAGACAAAATAATAATGGAAAGCAGATTAAGAAGATTAAGTAGATGTCATGATACAACAATGTGCAGTATAAATAAAACTAATTTCAGGATTTATTTCAGTGAAGAAAATTTAGTGAATGCAGATAAATTTTATTTCATACACAACCCTTACGAGTTCAGTTTGAGTGCTGGGAGTGCGCACACTGAGACTCTGTGCATTTAAAAAGTGCATGTTAATACTGTTGGCAGCAATATCTGCAATCGAAATGTTCTATTAAACGAATCTAAAGTGGGCTGTAACGAGCACTGCAGCTCCTTAATGCATCATTGGCTTAATAATAAAAATCAACAAGTTTACACGTATATATCTTAGTTGAGCATTCCATTTCAAGCTTCATTGCAGTTTGAATGATTGTTCAGCTCTGAGTGTTGTTTATTTTATTTCTTATTATTTATATATATATAGATGTTTAAGGAATGCCAAGGAATTTATTAACTATAAATTAAGTATTAAAGTTTAAATAATTTTCTAATACACATACATGGTGTATCTTTTAAATTCCGAAAGAATGCTGGGAAGAAAGTGATATATAAAGTGGTCGTAAAGATAAGCAAAAACTTTCAAAAATTTATATAAGTATCTGATATCCATCAATAAGATAGATATTCACTAACTTAATATTAATTTAAAGATATTCATTAGACCAGAAGCTTAGATATGCATCTAAAGGGATTTTTTCTCTTCACTTTTTTATACAACTGCAGAGATTTGGCATCAAGTATTTGTTTTTGCAGTAGTGGAAATTACAATAATAATTCAAATCAATATTAGGAATTACATGTTGTGTATGAAATACTAACAATAAATAATAAAATCGTAACTAAATTAAATAAAATAATACTGGATGAGTCAATAGAGACATTAAAATTGTATTAATTGAATTGGAGTTGTTGCATACGTAACCAGAAACGGAGATATTATAACTAAAGGCACAGTCTTTTAGAATATCCTTACAAGAGTTTTATACAGAATACACATAACTAGAAACAAAGTTATTGTACCTAAAGCGACAGTTCTTTAGTGTGTAAATATAAGCCTTCTATATAGAATCTATATAACCAACTTTCAGCATTCATGCCTTTTTAAAGTCAATAATTTTTGAACTGTATTATCTAAATTTCTAACGGCAAGGTATATAAAATTACTAGATATGAATTTCTAAAAATATAGTTTCATGCCAGATCTTTCAAGACTATAAGAGGTTTGTTTTATATAGTCTATCAATATATGTTTTCTTCCTAAAAAAACATATATTTGATTGGAGCATAGTTAAATTGCACTCAGTGCAGTTCAAGCATAAATCGAGATTTCTTTCCTCAAGCGCACCAGCTGGGCCATGCAGCGTTCACTCTTGGTGGTCAAGTCTTTTTCAAGGTATTCGATGAATAAAATTCTACGCGCATCCCATTATATGGACATCCTAATCTTGCCAGCTGTCCCGCAGTTTGTCTCATTTTCGGTTGCTTGGGACGAGGTTTGCCGGTTGCTGTTCCCTTAGTTAACAGCGGATTTGACCCTGTGGTGAAATGGTGAATCCAATTTCTTTCATTGGTACATATTGATGCATATTGATCCTTTTTATATTGCTTGAGCAGTTCCACAGATATTGCTTGAGTTCTACAGATAACTGACGCCTACAGATTACAGATGACGCCTACATTTATGCAAAATGCATACTTATTTGGCTGCTCTAAAATCGTTAAGGTGTTAGATATTTCCTATAATTTTACTAAATGCTTTGATAAGATTATTTGATAGACTACTTTTGATGTTTTCCGGTGTCACCACTTTCTTTGGACGACCACCGCCTTCGGCATTATTGGTGTTTATATAACTGTGTTTATAGTTACCAAAATACTTTACTACCATTTGTCTCGATGAAGATGAGTCCGGGTAGACACGCTTTTACTGTGAAACTATAAATAATTTCTATTAATTCATATTAAATACTATTACGAATATTTCATACACATTTTTAATTAATTACTCTCAAACAAATTACTTTATTAATATTCTTTTAAAGCATTTGTCAATTTTCATTCAAAATCCAATCCTTAATTTCACAAAATTCAACAAATTTCGGCTTGTTAAGCAATCAGACTTTTATTTTGCATTATGTGGATTCATATTTTTATAATATATATAGTATATATTTGTGTGTATTCGGGGCATGTAGTATATTTTTGTATATTCACGTACCAAATTATTTCCATTAAGATAATGAGCATTGATTACGAACGCGTTTTGTATTTACAAAATTATTTGTTCCGATTTCAGTTTTGATTTTTTTCCTCTTTCCTTTTTCCTTTTTGTTGTTTTTTTTTTGTATTTTGCTTTATTTCCGTTTCGAAAACATAAGATAAAAATCACATATAAAATGAATTATAGACAAATTGCAAAGGAAAACAAAAACGCTAAGTGTGAAAGGAACACATTTGTTTTTCTGCCATTTTATTTCTGTTGTTCTAAGGAGTCGTTAAGGGTTTCGCCAATAACTTGGAGTTTTTTTTTGCCTGAGTGCAGAACCAACCTCAAATATATTGCAATATATCTTTCCACATTTTTCTTGGTGTTGTTTTGTAATCAATGGAAAATTTGATTTTTATGTTAAGAATATTGAAATATTAAAAAACAAAGCTTGTGCGCTACAATTAATAAAGACGTAACTGTAGACAATGCGGGTCTGCATCGATGATAGTATGATTCTGTTAGTTTTACAAAGAAACAAAAGTTTTGAGGTTAACTGAGTATAGAAGGGAAGCAGCTAACCATATATAAGATGAGAATGTAGAAAAAAATCAGACTAGGAGAAGAAAAAAATTTAGAAGTTATACCATAACATTATGGCAATACATTGGTCCGATTAGTAGTGGCGTTAGGGTTAGGTACGTTGAGGCTAGCATTATTTCAAAAACAAGAAACTCTTAATTTGACAGTTAGTAAAAAGTGGTTCAATAAAAGTACAAGATCACTTTTTAGAGATGCTGTAGATAAAGTCAAAACTGCAATCATGTTAGCCAAAGTTCGAGACAGACAATGTACCTAGAAGAAGAAGAAGTAAAACCTGAGATCCATATTGTCTTGAATATTCTGAGCATTGTTGAAATCGTCAGTCTTAGTCAATGTGGTGAAGATATTTTCGGCTTACATTATAGTTTATTTTTTAATCACTATCGAAGTAAATTTCTTACTATGGTCTGATTCTAGCGATGGATACTATCTTATAAAGCTTAAAGAACTTACAGAATTTGAAAAAAATTATGTTTATAGCGTATATACTTTCAATGCATTTTCATTGGGAGATAACAACGCACGTAAATGTTATGGAAGCATATTCTTTCTGCACTTGCTATACTATATAAATATCTTCAATGAAATGAAATTCATATAATGCAGTCCAAGCAAATTATATATGGACTATAAACTAATTAAAAAATTCGAATATTTCCTAAGACCACTGACGATGAGTACTTGCCAACGTTGTAACATCGTTGAAACAGCGTTGTATGATCAGGCAAACTTCAATAAATTCATTAAAATTTTTGTTGTTGTCTTTTCATTTCTATTCGAACACTTCTGACTTTTAAAATAGTTTCTTTTCGTCGTAAGATGCGTCACTCTCGAAAAAAAAAATTAACACTTTGAAATTTATATTCTTTTTAAAGGATGATCATTTCAGGCTTGTTGCTATGAAGAAAGTTGTAATTTACTTTGAAGTAGATAATATATTAGATAAGAATATGTTTAAAATGCATGAGTAAGAAAAATTACAGATATGGCTGCTGGTGATTTCCAAGTATCTCTAAAGGAGATGTCAAGGCATTTTGACATATAATTTAGGGATTTGGCTCACAGGCATAACTCAGACGATTGTAAGCCAGCTAAGCTTGCCTTAACTGTATAAGTTGATAACATAAGATCATATATAAGACTATAATATAATATGAGTTAGACAGAGTAACTCAGGAAAAGATTCAGTACATCCAAAAAGTCAAAGCATACTCCTTGTGTCATCTTTGTAACAGTTGTTCATATCTTTCTGTACTGCGGAGTTTTATATAAGAAACGAATATCTATACATCCAGTTCAAAGTTAAACTTTCTCAAGAAGCCTTGCACTTTTTGAAACACTCACTTCATATACTATTAATTCCAATATATATCTAAATTTATTTATTGACATCCATTGATTACTCTATACTCATATAGCTTCTGAGCATTATTTAGTATCTTCTTATTTCAATTAATATATTCCACAGGTATTAAATAATATTATCATACATATGTCGTAAATGTAGTGCTACCTTATATGACGGACTGGTATATATTCGTACTCGTATGCCACAAATCCATTGGATTTTCGTTGGCGCCACAGCTGTTCTAAGCCAAATTCGGTTTTGCATGTGCGAGCTACCAAAATTTATTTTGTCAATTTAACAAATGGAACACGTTCACTGGTCACGCAGGCATATAATTTAAGCATTAGGAGATTAATATTATTATTTTTATTATTATTATTACATTTTTTAACAACGAAAACTCATATAAGCGTTTATGATTGTGCGTGTATCTCTGCTGAGCAAATCATTAAAAATCTAATAAATTTCTGTTCTCCTTTTGTGTGCTACTTAGTTGTTGTAGAAGGTACGAGGTACGAGGTACCAGTGCTCGAATGCAGATAGAACATTTAGATAAAAAACATTTAACAAATTTAGCAGCAAAAATTGAAAATTCTACGTGTAAATGTTTTAATTTCCCTGCAGAGCACAGCAGACATACCATAGGCATACCATAGGCACAATGTATCGG
>NW_024033768.1:0-7131 GCF_002237135.1 Teleopsis dalmanni | reverse complement strand
CAAGTGCTCTTTAAGTATCAAAAATCGTTCACAGTCATCAAGCATTTCATCCTGGTTGATTAATTTATTAAACAAGGCTATAAATTTCGGAAATTCGCTATACTTCCCTTCAAATTTCGGTAATTTTACTTCCCGATGACTTCTTGGGCCCGGCAATAACGATGTTGTATTCGTTGCATTGACATCTACCAGTGATAGCTTTCTTTTTTTTAGTAAACTCATTATTTTTGCTTTCGTGGCCACAAATGCATCTTCAACTTCTGCTGTAATTGCTTCGCTTGAAGAAGTATCTGCACCTCGGTTTAGTTTATCGATATCTGCTTGCACACTCAGAAACTGTTTGAAGTAATTTTCTGTCAAACTAAGCCTGCAGTTAAGTTCTTCTGTTGACAAACTTGACCCTTTTTTCAAAATCATTGATTTTATGCGAGTGATGTTGCCTTTGGTGCTGCCTCTCAACGCCTTCAATTCCGCCATTTTCTTAGACCCTTTCTGCACGCCTCCTTGCTCCCCGTCGCTGAGTTCGTGAATTTCTGAGTCTAACATTTTGCAATTATATATTTTTTTTTTTCTGGATCACTATCCCTTTTCTGGATCACTATCCCTTTTATGGATCACTATCCCTTTTATGGATCACTATCCCGGGTTTCGGCACCAATGTTTTATTCAGTTAGTTTACTGATAACTTTTATTCACGACTGCTTTATTATTTCTCAAAAACACATGTCGCCTTTTCGCGTGTGCTTAAAGGCGACGACACAATACAAAAATGACAAATAAATTAAAGGCCATGATACAATAAATCTTAATTCTAAACACGTATATTCATTTTATCTGCTAAGTTCTTCTTTATTCCATATAATATACCGCCACTATCTCTTCCTTTGATTGCGACCCGAGTTGCTGGAATCCACCATAATAAATACTTTTCAAACACTTTATCAATCTTCTCCAAGGATTTTTCCATGAACGTTTCAAATAAAAAGAACAGATCAAATGAGTTTACATAATTTATAAAATCGCAGTAATTAACTTTCTTTATTAGACCTGCTACATTAAATGCTAAAATATTTAACATTTCTTTTGAATTTGAATCTAAACTTAAACTACAGCTGACAACATTGTCTTTATTTAGTTTTCTTGAGAATTAATTGTTTGCAAAATCTCCCAATATGTTACATTTATTGACTCCAGGTTATTGCCATAAAGTGCCTGCAGTACATCCCTTCCATTACTGCTACCACATTTCAGCTCCTTTTCTCTATTCCAATACAGCCATTTGTTGTCAATTTTCATACGATCCTCTCTAACTATTATATTACGACTTTGATCTACAGCACGCAAATTTTGTTTTAGTTTAAGCATGACCCGTTTATCTGATTGTTGCTCTGCGCTTAAGTCCCTCTCAATTGATATTTCCGTATTAGCGAGTTTTTTAATATTGTTGAAAATATTAAATATACACTGCTCTTTTTGAAACTCTGCAACGACTCCTATTTTGTCGTGTTTCTCAAATATTTTTCTTACAGAAGCTATTTGCACATCATCGACGTGCAGAACTTCAGCACATAATTTCCGAATCGACAATGTTGGATTGTCAGTTATTTCAAACCCTTGATAACCAGCGATTTTCGTTTTCGTGCGTTTATAATATAATTAATATTATGTGCATCCCGTTCCCGCTGTTGTTCGAGCTGCGTCACCTTCTGTTTTAGCACACGATTCTCTGCCGTTAGCTCTGTAATCTTACTAGAGAGTTCGCCCACTTCCGACACAATCACCTCTAAATCAGCTTTTGTTGGCAAGTTGCTTAGCTTTTCATCCAACAATTTTGTCATACATAATATTACCATTAACTTATAAACTATTGTATTACTACATCTACCTTTCCAAGGGCATGGAAAAAAGTTAAAGCTATTCCAATTTAAAAAAAAGTGAATTGTCATCAGTTTCTGATTATCTTCCTATCAGTATTCTTCCTTCTCTCTCTAAGATGTGTGAGACTATAATGTCTGAACAGATTCGTAATCATCTAAACATTTTCCATCCACTATCTCCTTCTTAATCTGGTTTCAGAAAAGGTCATAGTTGTGCGTCTGCCATATTGAAAGTCCCTGAAGATATTAGATTGAGTTATGATAGCGATTTGGTTACTTCCCGATTTTTTAAAAGCATTTGATCGAGTTGATCACGCTTTGCTCTGTAAAAAGCTCATAAATAAGTTTCACTTCTCCAGATTAGTTACTAAATTTATTTTTATTTATTTTACTGAGAGATTGCAGTCAGTAATTATTTACAATAATTTTTCAAATTTTGAACATATATTTTCTGGGGTTCCTCAAGGCTCGATTCTATTGCTTCTATTGATTCTATTGCCATTACTATTTTCGATCTATATTAATGACGTTCTCTCAATATCTCAATATCTCAATTTTTGAAGCTGCATGGATATGCTGATGATATACAAATGTATCATTCATGCCCGAGTGAAATCACCTTGTAACATAGATTAATATTGATTTAATATGCATACATCGTTGGGCAGTTGTAAACATATGCTGCTAAATGCAGATAAAACAATCATTTTGCTGCATACCAAGTTCGAATTAAAGTTAGACGAATTACCTCCGGTGGCTATTGGAAACGCAATTATTGTATATAATGCATCAGTTAAATGTCTCGTATTTTCTTTGAATTCAAATTTACATGCCTCTGATCATATCAATCATGTCGTTAGAAAATCATTTATTTGCCTCAGATATTTGAATTTATCTGCTAAGTATACCCCAGTCGATGTGCGTGGCTTATTGGTCAAACAAATGATAATGCCTATAATTACTTATGCCGCGTTGGTGTACTCTTAACTTGACTGCGAGTCCCCTGATAAATTGAGAACTGTAGTAAACTACAGTACTAGATATTTTTACAGTTTTAAACGGTTGCAACAGATCTCTTCTTTTTGAATTAATGTACACATATAAAAAATTGAGCGGAGGTGTTTTCAAGTCGGTCAACGAAAAAGTTAAAATTCACAGTCTTAAAACTATTTATATTAAATATTTTTGTATAAACCAAAAGTGAAAAGTGCATAAAATATTAATTTGAAAATAGCGCGCGCTTTTTCGGATTTTTTGTTTATTTTCTTTTTGCATTACTTAATCTTAAATGCTTAAATAGCTGACAGAGACAGCAGATCAACATTTAAAGCTAAAAAGTATTATAAAAAAGTTTGAGAAACTAAATATACCAGTGCGCTTTTGTGCATATATTATATAAACACAACATTGCACAACACAACTCAGTTGGATATATTGTAATTTTTATTTAATTTAATTTATTAATCACAATTATAATTATTTATTTGTTTATTGCAATTGCAATTGTAATTTCGCAAAATAAACGAAAACAAAAATTTGTGTTTTGTCAAAAACAGCTGATAGAGACAGCATATGCTTTCTAACGGAAGTAATAAATTGTAAATGTGGTGTTGCCACAGTGCAAGTTTTTAATTATCTTTATGAAACGTATATAAACTTTAATAATTTAGTTTAAAAATTTAAAACTTAAATAATTAAAAATAATCATAAAAACTTACTGTAATTATATTGTAAAACAAGTGTATGAGTAATAGTGCTACAAGGCGGCACTCTCATATCAGTGAAAAGGGCCTAAACAGTTATGTAATACTTACTTCAGATGACATTAAAATAAATAACCATCCAACAACCAAACATCTAAACAAAACAATGTCCGAAGAAAATATAGTAAAAAAATTAAACTAAATAATAACTCATCACAATCACTAGGAAATGATGAACCTAAGATCTCGATGCAGTCCCGTAAGATTAATGAGCTTGAAGACAGAATAAAACATCTTACAGAAAAGATCAAATCATTAGAAAAAGGTTGCGAATCTCTACTAAGAGAAAATGAAAAGCTTAAAGCTGAAAAAAATATACCAATTTCTGTTAAAAAGAAAACCAGTACTAGTGCTACAATTATAAACGCAGTACATAAGAACGTTGCGAGTAACAATAATTCACCCCAAAACGGTAAACGTGGGCGTTCTAGTCCTGTAAATGCAAAGCGAAAAAATAAACAAAAAAAGCTTGATAGCTACTGGCTTGCAACACCTAACCGTTTTGAGGTTCTAGACAACCCTGACGCTGATAATCAGGAAGAAACATCAAAACATGCCGAATTAATTAAAGAAAGTAAAATTCCTAAACCACCACCAATACTTGTAGCGGGTGTTGGTAACATTCAACCATTGCGGGCACTGCTAAATGATGTGGCTCCAAATGAGTTTGTACTCAAAATTTTGGGTAATAATGAAGTCAAAATACAGCCCAACACAGCGGATATCTACTCAAAAGTTACCAAAGCTCTTGCAGAAAAGCAGACGGAATTTCATAGTTACAAGCTAAAGCAAGATAGAAGCTGTAATGTAGTGTTGAGGGGCCTACATCCATCAATACCTCTTGATGAAATCAAACAAGACTTAATTTGTTTAGGCCATGAAGTAGTCAATATCAGTAACATTCGATATCGTGTAACAAAAAAACCACTTCCTCTGTTTTTCGTTGGACTAAAGCCCTCAGACAAGGTGAAAACAATTTACAACTGTACTGACTTGCTGCACACAAAAATTTCCATCGAAGCGCCTAAAAAGAAGCGCGAATTCCCGCAATGCACTCGGTGCCAACGATGTGGTCATATAAAACATTTTTGTAATCGTATGCCACGCTGTGTTAAATGCCCTGAAAGCCACTTATCCTCAGATTGTCCTCGCAAATCCCCGGCAATGATGTATGGTGTGTTCTTTGTGAAGGTAATCACCCGGCTAACTATAAAGGGTGCACAGTCTACAAACAACTCCAGAAAAAAGCGTTTCCAGCCCTACTTAGAAAAATAACAACTTATACAGAAAGGCAACAAAACACCAAATTGAATGTAACAAGCCAAACGTATGCAAATGTTGTTAAATCTAACAATATAAACACTCAGGAGCACGTAAACTCAGCTCAGCAAAACGATTTTCCTGAGCTTAAATCAATGCTCAAAACGGTTATGGAACAAATGAGCTCTATGCTCAACCTCCTAACCGCATTTGTCGCTAATACATCCAAATAATGGGTAGTCTATAGATAGCTATTTGGAACGCTAACGGGCTGACCCAACACATTTGCGAAATTAAGACTTTTCTTCTTGACAAAAACATTGATGTTATGTTTATAAGTGAAACTCACTTTACATCAAAAAGTTATTTGAGGGTTCCATATTACACAATGTACAACGCAAACCATCCTTCTGGTAAAGCCCGTGGTGGCGCAGCAATAATCATAAAAAATAATATTGACCATTCACTTCTCACCAATCACAATGAAGATTATCTGTAATCAACAGCCATATCAGTACGAGATATATATGGTGAAATAACTATTGCCTCTAAATACTGTCCACCTAATCAACCAATTAAAAGTCACCAATTCGCAAACTATTTCAAAACGCTCGGGCCCAATTTCGTAGCAGCAGATGACTTTAACGCCAAGCATACTCATTGGGGCTCAAGATTAATAACACCCAGAGGACGCGAGCTATTAAAAACGATATAAGAAAACAACCTATTTCACCTATCTACTGGCGAACCCACTTACTGGCCGACAGATCTAAATAAAACACCAGATGTCATTGACTTTTGCATTTGTAAGGGCGTACCCATAAATAATCTAACCTTGCGGTCGTCGTTAGATCTTTCGTCTGATGACTCTCCTCTTCTGTTAGAAATTCATTTGAATATCGTCCTAAAAACTCCAGAACTAAGACTTCACAATAAAAGAACTGATTGTGCTATTTTCCGTAGTTACATTAGCGAGCACCTCTCGACACATATTCCTCTTAAAACTAATCATGACATTGAAGTCGCAGTAGAACAAATCAACAAAATTATACAAAAGGCAGCTTGGTCTGCAACTCCGTCTACACAGAATTGTAGGACTGTACATCTAGACAAGGATATCAAAGAACAACTACTTGAAAAACGTAAATTACGTAGGGTCTGGCAGATGACGAGAAATCCTAACGATAAGAGGCGCCTGAATGTAGCCACCAAAAAACTCAAAGTAAATCTAGAGGCAAGAAAAAATGCAAGCATTGCAACTTACTTAGCAAGCTTGTCTCCCTCTGAGGCCACTGACTACTCCTTGTGGAAAGCCACACGCACACTTAATGGACCAACATCGCATATACCACCAATAAAGATGAGTGTACGATTAAACCAAAATGTCTGATCAACGTTGGAATCAACTATTTGCAAGCACTGAACACTTGAATCCAGTACTTATGTTGATTCTATTTAAACAAGAAAGCCACTGAGTACTTGAACCCAGAGATTTCGACGATTGTCCTAATTATCTTAGTCACGGAACACTTAAATCCAGTGAATAGGCGCTTATGTGAAGTAAATTTAGCACTTGAACTAAATTTACAAAGCTAATAGAATAAAGCAATGAATTAATAACGAATGTGGCTTCGCATCAATTCAATTGTGCCTTTTATTTAAAATTAATAATCAATTTACAACAAATAAATTAACTAAAATAACGACCATGCATGCCAAACAATGAACTTGTTACAAACTGCAAGAGTGCATTTTCTTGCAGACGAAATTTGACGCTTTTGTTTTCATGAGGAAACAAAGCGTATGACGTGTTTTTGGGCATTGCATTGACAAAATTATTTTTTACAACAAAATATATTTGAAATGAAATTATTACAACAAATTATTCATACAAAATAATACAAACAAATTATTTATACATAATAATATAATATAATATTTAACATTCTCCCCCGTGTTGAACAACCGTTCAATAATATGAGCCTCTAGCTGTCAGGTAGTCAGTCCGACTATATGTTGATAACGAATTCTCGTGACTACCGACGTGGCATGGGTAAAGGTGTCGTGCAGATGGCTTCTTCATCGGGTGGAACTTCAATTGGGTTTACAGGTTTTTTCTGCAATTTCTTCTTCTTCATGATTATGATTAATATCAGACTTACATTAAGACTGAAAAGTTTTCGGAAATTCTCATTTAAAATTCGCGCGCTGTATATTTTTCGATATTTTAA
>NW_024033766.1:0-7136 GCF_002237135.1 Teleopsis dalmanni | reverse complement strand
TAAAAAGTTAGACAAAACTAGAGAACAAGAATATAATAAAAACACTTATGAAAGGTACGAAGAAGAAGAAAAGGTACATTTTTATGAAACTGTAGCAGAAGAAAATAATATGTATGCTGATGAAATAAACGTGTATCAGAACATTGAAGGTATGGATAAATTTGGTGAAAATCCTGTATACAAAAAAAATTATGAAAAATACAACAATTCGAATGAAAGAAAACAATACCAAAAAACTAAAGAAGAGATTGAAAGTGAAAATGTATATCAATTAGATGATGATCAATTAGAAGCTGAGTCAGAGTGCAGTTGTACACAATCTTCAGAAGTGGAAGATTCCTTTTCTGCTAGTTATAGTGAAACGGAATTGCTTGAAAAAAATTTAAAAAATGAAAATATATGGGAATCATGTTCGTGCAGTGCAGCTACAGAGGAAATAAGCGATAATTCATTTTGTAGTTGCATGCGGGAGAATTACAATGACTATGTAATTCCAAATCAAAATGATTTCACTATAGGTTATTCCAAGAACAATACCATAAATAAAAATACTAAAAGAAACGATGATTTTGAACGAATATGTGCAGAATTTGTAAGAAGTCTTAATACCTGCAGATGTGATAACTTTATTGATTCACATAATTTATCTACGCCACCGGCTAGTAGTCAGAGTTCTAACGACACATCCGTAACATCCGGCTCTTGTACTTGTACCACCAACAAGGGTTCAGAAAAACGTTCTACTAGTAAAAGCAAAAAAACAGCAAAAAAAACGAATGCGTCGAGCAAAGTGAAATCAGAAAAAAAAACTAAGTCACGCTCGAATAGTAAAGGTAAAAAGGTTAAAAGTGCTACTTCGAAAAAAAAATCAAGTACAACTACAAAGGCTACTTGTAAGTGCGTAACCAATGATACAGAAACTAGTAATTATACTGGTGAGACAAACTATTCAAGTGCAGCAACCAAACCGATTTGTGGGTGCGGTAACAGTAATACACAAAGTGATTCTCGAATGGTTGAGAGAAGAAGTTCAAGAGATTCGTCAAAAGCAACTTGCAAGTGCGTACCTAGTGATACATATCATAATACTCCAATAGGTGGAACAAATGGTTTAAGTGGTGGATCAAAACCCACTTGTAAGTGCGTAAAAAATGATAAAAGTAACAATCGAATCAAAACTTCATCAAATAGTTTTAATGATATTAAATTAATGTGCTGTGAAATTTTAAATCATTTGAAGAGCCAAAGAGAGTCACAATCAAATGAGCAGAAAAAAAATAAGAATAGAAGTTGTTCATGTAAGGTTTCTAATGATACTGATTCTCAGTCATCACAAGAATCTTATGTTAATGCAACCAAAAAAGCAGAGTCTTGTAAATGTAAAATGCGTAACAACTTTGATGATATTCGTACAAATAACACGAAGTCATCAGATAAATATTCTAGTCTAAATAGAATGAAACCTCAAAACAATTCCTTTTCATCAGAAGTAAGCAAAAAGTCATGTATGTGCACAGTAATGGAAAAGAAAGCAAAACCGCCTACATATAACAAGGAACTTTCTGGTTCACGAAAATTTTATTCTAGGGGTTCTTTAAGTAGTGAGGAGGAAATTGTGTCAATCACGACCAAAAACAGTTCTAACCAGAGTGACCGTGAAGATCGGTATAAAGAAAAACCTACAGGTAATGGTAATTGTAAATGTAGGCAAATGTCTAATGAGAGAATGAAAATTAAACAAACAACTGAATGTAGCTGCAAACGTACATCCACTGATTTATCTGATAGTACAGCAAAATACTCATCTGCCCAATATAAGGGGCACGTTGGACAAAGAGCGGGAACTAGTAAGGAAACTTGCAAGTGTGTGCTTAAAATGAGTGATAGAGTACCAATTCAGACAAAAGTTAAAGCTAAAGAAATAGAAACATGTAATAGGGAAACATGCAAGTACCGGAATGTGCCCACAAGTTCTACAAGCAACGATCCAGCATATGGAAAGACAGATATATTGAACGAACAAATGGACAAAAAAGTTAAACAAAATGTAAAGAGTAAAGAGAATCAATTAAGTTCCGCTAATTCCATGAAAAAATCTGAAAAACCAGTTTCAAGAAAAAGATACGCAAACAGAGCCAATATACAGAAAGCAAGAACTTTTAAATGAACAAATGGATGATAAAGTTAAACAAAAAGGAAAAAGTGAAGAGGATCAATTAAGCTCCGCTAAGTCCATGAAAAAATCTGAAAAACAGTTTCAAGAAAAAGATACGCAAACAGAGCCAATATACAGAAAGCAAGAACTTTTAAATGAACAAATGGATGATAAAGTTAAACAAAAAGGAAAAAGTGAAGAGGATCAATTAAGCTCCGCTAAGTCCATGAAAAAATCTGAAAAACAGTTTCAAGAAAAAGATACGCAAACAGAGCCAATATACAGAAAGCAAGAACTTTTAAATGAACAAATGGATGATAAAGTTAAACAAAAAGGAAAAAGTGAAGAGGATCAATTAAGCTCCGCTAAGTCCATGAAAAAATCTGAAAAACAGTTTCAAGAAAAAGATACGCAAACAGAGCCAGTATACAAAAAGAAAGAAGTTTTAAATGAACAAATGGATGATAAAGTTAAACAAAAAGAAAAGAGTGAAAAAGATACACAAACGGAATGTGATGACAGTAGTTGCAAATTTCTTAAAGAAAAAAAAAATTCATTAAATGAATATTCTTGTGATGACAAGTCATGTGAAAAAAAAGCAACAAAAGTAGCGGTAGAAAATGATACAGTAATATCTGATGCCAAAAAAGGTGAACAAGTTTTACCAAGGGAAAATAAGAATAAAACTGAAAGTAAAGAAAAAATCGCTTCTCAGCCTCAAGGTTCTGTTAAAATGAATAATAAATCCGATACTCAGAAATCTAATAATAATAAAGAAGATCATTGCAATTGCTGTAAATGTAAAGAAAAGTTGAACGCAAAAAA
The DNA here is from genome assembly GCF_002237135.1 of Teleopsis dalmanni. Lineage (NCBI taxonomy): Eukaryota > Metazoa > Arthropoda > Insecta > Diptera > Diopsidae > Teleopsis > Teleopsis dalmanni. The sequence goes on along the minus strand of NW_024033766.1, from coordinate 4,156 downwards.
TGAAAAAGAAAATGCTGAAGATCCAGTTAATGTTTCCTACGGCTGGGTATCTTGGTTTGCTCCAGGTGACTATAATTACAGTAATTGGATGGTGGATGAAATGAAGAAAAAAAATTTAGATAACGATTCTGTTCAGAATATGTTGTCTACTAGAACACTAAATGATGACAGCCTAACCAACAACATGATGAAAACTGGTGATAATACTAAAGATTTATACAAGGATAATTCAAAAGACGAAATGAATACCTATAGCGCTCTTGAAAAATCAAATAAAATTCAATCAAATCGATTTGAAAGGAAACTTTCAGATTCCACTCAGGAACAATTAATAATAGATACAGACTTATACGACAATAAAATATCACACACTAACAATAATGAGAATATTGAGTATATCAGTTCAGTAAATTCAGATTCGAACAGAATATCTATCAGCACACAAACTGAAGAGTGGGTACAGGATGAAGAGGGTCGTTATAGTTATATACCGTATACTCCATATAGACGCAGGACATTAGCTGCAGATGAAGATGCAAATCGCCATGAAGGTGGACAATATGACAGAAACAGTGAAGACGACAACGAAAATGTCGAGTATGAATCAGCTAGACATAATATTATTCCTAACAAAAATGGTTCTAATAAAATAAAGCCACAATACCTAAGAAGTACAGATAATAATATAGCAAATGTGGTATCTGAAAAGAGTTTAGAATATAAATCAAAAAGCCATAAGAAGATTCAGAATGGAAAGAAAATTAATGAACCAATGCTTAAGAGTGTTGCTGCTCAATACAATTTGAATTCTAGTAATAATGAAAAGAGTTTCAGTGCTGATTTCATACAAAAGAAATCAGAAAAGATAAGGAAATATTTAATAAATTCAAAAAGAAGTGATAATGTGGCAACATGTTCATATTCACCCAAACAAAAAAATCAAAATTTAAATATTACTAGAAGTCGAAAATCTCAATTTGAAGGATGTACATATCCCAGGAAAAGAAGTCTTACCCGACCAAAGAAAGACGATCATTTCAAAGAAATTCCATTTAAATGTCCTATTAAACCTGCCAATGAAAGGTTAAATAGCCTTTCAAGGCAATGTCCGAAATTATATACTAGACGTGAAAGTGTAGTACGATCATCTGGTGTTCCATCAACTTGCCCAAATCAGTCTGATTCTGTAAAAGAAAATAATTTAAGACAAGCTGGTGGTAAAGGAAAAGAGTTTGTATGCAGTACAGAAAAAAATAATTTGAACTCAAAAAATGTTAATTCTAGTCACAGAATTGAACATTGTTATTTTCAAGAAACAAATTCCTCCAATTATGATTCAAAACCAACTACATCACGAGGAATTCGTCATAGAACACCAACGATTTATAAATTCAATCAAAAGAATAATACTTTTTATATAGATGATGATTTAAAACAAGATGAGGCTTATCCGACTTCAAGAGAATATTACAAATTTGCAAATTTTAGTTCAGAAATGAATACTACACCGACGATGCCAACTCTATCGATGCAGGAACGACAGGCGCATATTCGTAGATATAATAATTCAAATGAAAGAAATAATACCGAATACTCGCAACAATGTGGAAAACCTATGTATAATAATTATGATGCTGGTCATGCCCCGATGCCGCCAACTTATAAATCAAATTCAATCAATCAACAAATAAATATTCCATCAGCTGTTAACTTTAAGGATGGAGCAATGTCACAAAGGCAACCAAGTAGTGGTAGAGTAAGGTTTTAGTCTTGTTGAAAGAGTCCACAAAACATGCTTTGGTGTGGTAGAATCTCCCATCCATATGCTAAATACGCAAAATTTAATATTAAAATAATAATCAAACAATGATCAAACAATGGACAAACAAACCATAAGCCATTAGTGAACATTTTTAAAAAACAAAAATAGTTAGTAAAAATTATTTTGTTGTATTAAAAGAGTCTTAAATAAATTGTGCCAAAAATATATTAATATTTCAAAAAATTATTTTAACACTTCTAGTTCAAAAATAACCTACGGACAAAGAAACCAAACGAATTTTTCCAAAAACTACTGATATCTAAAAACTACTACTGTTGGCATTATCCGAAATAGTTGCCTAGTCTACCCAAGAATTTCTTTCATTTTTGTTTGGATTCTTTACTCACTATTTCCTATTCCGTACATAGAATTCATAGTATAAATAGCGTAATTTTGGTGTCGTCGATTTCTGATTCCGTTCCGATAATTTCGATATCAAAGATGCACCACACACTGGAAGCTGAATTGTCAAAAATGATAATAAAATCATGGAAATTGTCGAGTCGGATCATCATGTAAGCACTGTGTCAATTGCCCAAGAGTTAAAAAATGCAAAAAAATCATTGTACATTTGAAACCATTTATGTAATGCTGGATACAAAAAGAAGCTCGATGTATGGGTGCCACACCAGTTAACGAGTTATCAATCAATTTTTGAAGCGGTTGGTGACTAATAATGAAAAGTGGATCACTTACGACTACGTCAAGCGAAAATTTGACGGTGATTGACTCGCAGTGCGCTAACTGAAACGGTGGTAGACGGCCAGGAAGGTTTTGCTGTGTGTTTGGTGGGATTAGCAGGGCATCATATACTAAGAGCTGTTCCCCTATGGCAAAACTCTTAACTGGAACTGTACTGTCACCAATTCGATCATCTGAATGAAGTAATCGCTCAGAAACGGGCAGCAATGGGCAATATTAAAGGAAGAGGAATCACGTTCAATGAGGACAACGTCAGGCTACACACATCGATATCGATATCGACATCGATGACTCACCAAAAGCTCCGGGAGCTTGGTTGGGAAGTTCTTATGCATCCACCTTATAGTCCAGCCCTGGTACCAAGTGATTACCATGTGTTTCTGTCAATGGCGAACGATAGACGATTTTTGTAGCGAAAAATTTGCTTCAAGAGAGGCTTTTGAAAATGGACTGTCTCAATTTTTGGTAATAGGGACGAGGAATAAATCTTCAATTTCATGAACAAATAATTGATTATTTTACTACACATATTATATTTTTATAAATTAAGTTAAGCTTAACAAGCGTAGAAATCATAACAACTGCTGACATTTTCAATTATAACATGTTCATTCTACCACTTCCTATTCGATTGGTTATTTCCACTGAAGCACTTTATTTGGTCTGAGTTGGAGGAAACTGTATGGAGAATATGTCTATGCAAGTTCTAAATATTTATGTTTATATATTCGTACAATATATTTTTGATGACAAAAAGTTCTATTACACAAAATATTTTTCAATATGGTCTCAATATGCTTTGTTTGCATTTGTTCTACGTGAATAGAAAAGTTTACTTAACCTTTTGTTTGACTTTTCATTTTTCATTTTTTGTGTGTGTGCTGTTAATGACACTCGTCGTTTGCACTTGTTATCCTTCATCTTTGTTTATTTTAATCCAAACTTGAGCTATACTAAGAATAGTATACCCATTTAGTGTCATACATGTCTGCGACTGAAGTTATTACAGCTAAGTTTTTACAGATCCAGTCTCAGAGCATGTCTTCATATTATGCAGTGGGTCGTCAGCATCAATACCACAGTGCTAAGCAGGTTTTACCTTAGCTGAAGTAGCTAACTTTTTTGTTTAATTTAGATCAGATCAACATAGAAATCCGGCAGCAGAATTAGTCTGCCTAATTTTGCTTGGCTATGCTCACATATTTTTGTTTAAGTGCCAGTTTAATTGTTGCAACTGGTACGCCAATATCTGAGATGTGAATGACAGGGAGAAGAGTGCCTGCCTCGGCGAGTTTATCCGCCTTGCAGTTGCCCGAGATATCGCATTTCAGCACCAATTTGAATTGGAACCTGATACGCATAGCAAAGTCATTGAGCGATGTACCTATAACGATATTACAATAACCAATAAGGCGGTAATTTAGATATAATGGGATCTATTTACAAATTATTGGAATAATATAAAATAATACATTTTTGTATTGAGACACAGATATAATGTTTAAAAGCAAATAACAAAAATATATAAAAAAATTTAGTAATGCTAATGTTGGAGTATCTATGCTATATCACACGATAAAATAAATCTCAATACATACGACAAAGTTGTGTTTATAAAAGTACACGTATGCG
>NW_024033765.1:0-7137 GCF_002237135.1 Teleopsis dalmanni | reverse complement strand
AAAACAATGGCAAATAAATCGGTCCCCTGAACTAAAAAAGGAATTAAACAAACTAACCAAAGAACTTAAAATTATGCTACTTAATGAGCAAAATAAAAACATGCAAAAACGCATAATGAACTTGACAGCTGACAAAGCCACTAACTATTCTTTATGAAAAGTTACTAAAAATATCAACAACTCAGTAATGCATCAACCACCACTGAGGAAAGCAAATGGAACTTGGGCTAGAACTAACATCGAAAAAACTGAACTTTTCGCCACGTACTTCGAAACTACGTTTAGTAACCCAAAACAGCATGATAGCAACGTTACACGGAGCAGCTCTACTCAAAATGTCGCAATAAAGAAAGTTTCAATAACAGAGATTAAGAATACTATTAAAAATAAAATTAAAGCAAAAAAATCACAGGGATATGATAGTATCACAGGAAAGATTTTGACTGAACTGCCTCTTCAAGCACTTGCATATATGAGAAATCTGTTTAATTGCGCTTTTCGCCTTAAGTATTTTCCAAAAGTTGGGAAAGTAGCAGAAGTAATCACTATACCTAAACCAAATAAGGACATATCTGTAACGAAACCAATTAGCCTATTACCAGTTATGTCAAAATTGTTTGAAAAAATAATTTTATCAAAGACTAGAACCGATTATCCATAAAGAAAAACTTATACCTGACCATCAATTCGGCTTTCGGAAAAAGTATTCGACTATACAACAAGTTCAAAGAGTTGTTAATAAAATAACTAGTGATATTGACACAAAACAATTTTCATCGGCGGTATATCTAGATGTCGCAAAGGCTTTCGACAGCGTTTGGCATGGAGGTCTACTAACTAAACTATCAGAGCTTTTTCCAACAAACTTTTACCTCATACTTAAGAGCTATCTACAAAATAGATACTTTTATGAAAAGTATAAAAACTCAATCTCCGAACTTAAACAAATGAAAGCTGGTGTGCCCCAAGGAAGCGTACTAGGTCCATTACTCTACTTGCTATACACGGCTGATGTCCCGATACCTTCTGATTCTCAAAGTTTGATAGCAACTTTTGCAGACGATACAGCACTAATTACAGCTCATATAAATTTTAACATATCCACAGACAACTTGCAACGCTCGAATGGTTCGACAAATGGGGAGTTCAAATAAATACAAGCAAAACAGTTTATGTTATCTACACGAATAGAAAATATGACCTAAAACGTATAAAAATTAACAATGACGAAGTCTTCACACACACAAAGGTAAATTACCTTGGCATTACTATAGATGGCAGATTAACTTGGAAAGACCATATTAAAGCTAAAAGCAATGAAATTAAGCGTCGCTTTGGACAATTGTACTGGCTACTCTGCTCGAAATCAAAACTAACAGTGGATAATGAACTACTAATATATAAAACGATAATCGATCCAATATGTAAATATGGAGCCGAAATATGGGGTACAGCATGCAAATACAACATTCAAATACTGCAAAGACTACAATCAAAAATACTAAGGACTACCATCAACGCTGAATGGTACATCTCAAACTATGACATTCATCGCGATTTAAAGATACCCTTCGTTGCAGACGTTATCCGAAAAAATAGTAAAAAGCACACAAACAGATTACTTTTCCATCCTATCCCAACAATGAGGCAGCTGCCTAATGACGAAGCCACACATAACAGAAGATTGAAACGCTTATTTCCATCAGAACTAGCAATACTATAATAATCTAACTAATATATTCATAGTAAATTCATAGCAGTCTATTTAATTGACTCATTTATTATATCATCTATCCATTAATTTTAATTATTTTATAATATTTAGTTTATATAATTTAAAGAAAAGTTTTCTTTTACTTTTTATCCACTATTAATAGTTCACTCATGTAATTCTTAATCTTGTTTTTGAATTATTACTTGAAGTTCCATTATGTAAAAATGTATACTAATAAAGGGAAGCAAAAAAACAAAAAAAAAAAACCTTAAAATTTTGTAAGATAGTGCACGCAAAGTGTTAACGTAATATTTAATACTAATTGATTTTTTGTAAAATATTTGTTAAAAAAAATAAATAAACATGGATAGGAATCAAGTAATGAGTTTGGTAGACGCCCTGGTGCTTCCTATTTTAGACGGCCAAATATGATATAACCACAGATAAATTACTCAGAAAATCACATACAGAAACGGCAATATGAGGGTAATAACTCAAATCGCTCACCAGTCCAAAAATCACAAAAAATTAATGCTATGGCACATCAGCAGAATTCTGCTCATGTAGATTACCACCCTATGGTGAAATTTCAGATGATGTTAATTTTTTAGGGTAAATTCGCTCCTGCCATTTGTCGCGCGACGAAATCCAGGTGGCAAGCAGCTTCGCATATTGATTGACACGGGAACTTCAAAAAATTATTTTAAAAACCACAATTTCCTAAAGGGTATTAGGCTTCTTGATATTCCGTTCCGTGTTAAATCTGTCAATGGAACAAATAAGATTACTAAATTTTGCGAAATAAATATTTTTGGCAAAACCACAATTTTTTACATATTACCAGCCCTAAGTAGTTTTGACGGAATCATTGGCTATGATTTCCTCAAAGCAATAGAAGGAAAAATCGACACAAAAATTGGTGTCCTTTTCCACAAAAAAGGAAAAGATATACTTAACTATTTAACGTGCGAACAAGTAAATTCAACTACAGATAAACAAAATTCCTTTCCCAATCAATTGATACCCGCATTAGACGATATAATTGCAAATAATAATGCATTTGCAGACCCTAATCGGGCTTTGCCTTATAATACAAATGTTAAAGCAACAATTAAATTGCTTACTGATGATCCTATTTATACTAGGGGGTACCCATACCCTATGTCAGCCGCCGAATTTATAAAAAAAGAAATTAAATCCTTATTAGAAGATGACATAATTCAGAAGTCATGTTCTCCATATAACTCACCTATTCATGTTGTTAGCAAAAAAGGCCTCTATAATGAGCAAAAAACAAGCAAAAACAAAGAATGGTGATTGATTTCAGAAAACTTAATGAAAAAACTATATCGGATAGACACCCGATACCAGACACATCAGTTATACTCGTGAACTTAGGGAAATCAAAGATATTTACGACATTAGATTTAAAATCTGGCTTTCACCAGATTATCCTCGCGGAAAACGATAGGCAAAAAACAGCATTTCGTGTTAATAATGGCAAATATGAATTTTATCGCTTGCTATTTGGGCTAAAGAATGCTCCTAGTATATTCCAAAGAGCAATAGATGATATCCTGCGAGAAGATATAGAGAACATATGTCACGTTTACATGGATAATTATTTATTCACCTAATGAAAAACTTCATATCAACATGCGGATAGGATATTAAAAAAACTTGAACAAGCGGGAATGCGAGTTTCTTCAGAAAAATCAAAATTCTTTAAAAAAATCGTAGAGTTTCTGGGTTTTGTTGTTACTGAAGATGGCATAAAAACATGTCCAGAAAAAGTTAAGAGTATTTTTAACTATAAAATGCCTACGACATTGAGAGCGAAACGCTCGTTTTTGGGTTTGTCTGGATATTATAGAAAATTTATTAGGGACTATGCCAGGCTAGCTAAACCCCTAACAAAATACCTTCGTGATGAAAATGGCCACATAAGTACGAGATATTCAAAAAAAACTAAAATAACATTTGATTGTGAAGCTAGGGATTTAATTCGAAGAATTAAAAAACATTTTAGCGTCAGAAGATGTTCTCCTTCAACATCCTGATTATAGCAAGTGTTTTAAGTTAACAACTGATGCTTCGTCTATTGCTTTGGGAGCAGTATTATCTCAAAACGGTAAGCCTATAACAATGGTGTCTAAAACCTTATCCAAGAGTGAGGAAAACTATGCTACAAATGAGCAAGATCTTCTTCTTCTTACGCGGTATGTACCACTCCGCTAACAAAAATGAAATTATATTAGAGCTAGCTGAACTAGGACATGAAGTATGCAATATACAAAACGTATTACATCCGCGCACAAAATCTCCATTAAACCTATTTACAATCGAAATTAAACAAGATGTAAATAACAAGGAAATTTACAATATCAAAGATCTACTGCACTGCAAAATAAATTTTGAACCTCCCCATCCAAACAGAACAATACCACAATGTACCAACTGTCAAAAATATGGACACACAAAAAATTTTTGTACAAGAAAGCCAATCTGTGTTAAATGCTCCGAAGGACATAAAACAATTGACTGTCCCATGAAAGGTAAGAACAACGTCGTTAAATGCGCACTCTGTAAAGAGAATCACACTGCAAACTACAAAGGTTGTTCAGTTTATAAAACTCTTCAAATCAAACGATTCCCAGCTCTTCGCGCAAAACAACAAAAAACCACATCTCAAAATAATGAAATATCTCTGCCAACTAAAGCTGTTACGAACCTAATAACTACCACCCAACAAACCCAACAAATCCAACCAGCTAAAACATACGCCGAAATAATAAAATCGTTTCCAACTCAACCCATTCCAATAAATGAACCAAACAACTCCGAATTTACCGAACTCCAGCAAATGATGAAACAGCTTATGACGCAAGTTGCCAACGTTATACATATTTTAACCATCCTAATCACCAAACTGGATGGACAGAAATAAATTAAAAATTTTAGATTGGAATGCAAACAGTCTCAGCAAACAACTACTAGAACTGAGAACATACTTAAATATCAATTCCATTGATGTACTACTGGTATCAGAGACACACTTCACAGACAAAAGTTTCATCAAAATCCCTAACTATTCGATATATCATACAAATCATCCCGACAACAAAGCCCATGGTGAAACAGCAGTAATTATTAAGCAAAATATGCAATGCTCGATAGCCAGTATATACCAAACAGAACAAATACAAGCTACAAGTGTCCATATTCAAGATTCAAAAGGCGAATTAACAGTATCAGTTATTTACTGCCCTCCGAAACACAATACCTCGAAGGATGTATACCTGAGCTACTTTAACACTCTCGGCAATCGGTACATTGTTGGTGGAGACTTTAATGCAAAAAATACTTTGTGGGGCTCAAAATTACAAACAGCAAAGGGAAAAATTTACATAATGCTATCATTGACAAAAAAGCAGACATTCTAAGCACAGGTGAACCTACGTACTGTCCTACCGATATGAACAAAATACCAGACGTGATTGACTTCTTCGTGGCCAAAAATATAAATAAACGATTTCTTACAGTAAGTACACTTCCTGACTTATCATCTGATCACTCACCAATTATGCTATCATATGAAAGCGACACAAAACTAAACATCTCAAGGACAAAATTAATCTATAATAACAAAACATGTTGGGACACGTTTAGAGATATTCTTAATACTGACCTGACAATTAATATTTCCTTAAAATCTGAAGACGAAATCGAAAGCGCGATTGTGAAATGATCGCTGTTGCCGTGACAAATTCTACCCCAGTTCTTAAACAAAACGACACTTAAAATAAAATCTCGATGGCAGTTAGAAGCAAGATAATGGACAGAAGAAAACTGAGAAAACAATGGCAAATAAATCGGTCCCCTGAACTAAAAAAGGAATTAAACAAACTAACCAAAGAACTTAAAATTATGCTACTTAATGAGCAAAATAAAAACATGCAAAAACGCATAATGAATTTGACAGCTGACAAAGCCACTAACTATTCTTTATGGAAAGTTACTAAAAATATCAACAACTCAGTAATGCATCAACCACCACTGAGGAAAGCAAATGGAACTTGGGCTAGAACTAACATCGAAAAAACTGAACTTTTCGCCACGTACTTCGAAACTACGTTTAGTAACCCAAAACAGCATGATAGCAACGTTACACGGAGCAGCTCTACTCAAAATGTCGCAATAAAGAAAGTTTCAATAACAGAGATTAAGAATACTATTAAAAATAAAATTAAAGCAAAAAAATCACAGGGATATGATAGTATCACAGGAAAGATTTTGACTGAACTGCCTCTTCAAGCACTTGCATATATGAGAAATCTGTTTAATTGCGCTTTTCGCCTTAAGTATTTTCCAAAAGTTGGGAAAGTAGCAGAAGTAATCACTATACCTAAACCAAATAAGGACATATCTGTAACGAAACCAATTAGCCTATTACCAGTTATGTCAAAATTGTTTGAAAAAATAATTTTATCAAAGACTAGAACCGATTATCCATAAAGAAAAACTTATACCTGACCATCAATTCGGCTTTCGGAAAAAGTATTCGACTATACAACAAGTTCAAAGAGTTGTTAATAAAATAACTAGTGATATTGACACAAAACAATTTTCATCGGCGGTATATCTAGATGTCGCAAAGGCTTTCGACAGCGTTTGGCATGGAGGTCTACTAACTAAACTATCAGAGCTTTTTCCAACAAACTTTTACCTCATACTTAAGAGCTATCTACAAAATAGATACTTTTATGAAAAGTATAAAAACTCAATCTCCGAACTTAAACAAATGAAAGCTGGTGTGCCCCAAGGAAGCGTACTAGGTCCATTACTCTACTTGCTATACACGGCTGATGTCCCGATACCTTCTGATTCTCAAAGTTTGATAGCAACTTTTGCAGACGATACAGCACTAATTGCAGCTCATATAAATTTTAACATATCCACAGACAACTTGCAACGCTCGAATGGTTCGACAAATGGGGAGTTCAAATAAATACAAGCAAAACAGTTTATGTTATCTACACGAATAGAAAATATGACCTAAAACGTATAAAAATTAACAATGACGAAGTCTTCACACACACAAAGGTAAATTACCTTGGCATTACTATAGATAGCAGATTAACTTGGAAAGACCATATTAAAGCTAAAAGCAATGAAATTAAGCGTCGCTTTGGACAATTGTACTGGCTACTCTGCTCGAAATCAAAACTAACAGTGGATAATGAACTACTAATATATAAAACGATAATCGATCCAATATGTAAATATGGAGCCGAAATATGGGGTACAGCATGCAAATACAACATTCAAATACTGCAAAGACTACAATCAAAAATACTAAGGACTACCATCAACGCTGAATGGTACATCTCAAACTATGACATTCATCGCGATTTAAAGATACC
>NW_024033764.1:0-7145 GCF_002237135.1 Teleopsis dalmanni | reverse complement strand
AGATAAAAGGTTTTTCTTTTCAAAGAAAATTAGTTTTTGAACTTTGGCACTCAATAACTTTTAAGTTAATCGACCAATCTATTAATATTATTACATCAAATGAAAGCTAGAAGTGTCCTCTTTCGATTAAGCTAATTTGCAGAAAAATGGTATCTCTGCTTTTAAAGATATAAATTATTTTGTATCAAAGAAAATTAGTTTTTGAACTTTGGCACTCAATAACTTTTAAGTTAATCGACCAATCTATAAATATGAATACATTAAATGAAAGCTAGAAGTGTCCTCTTTCGATTAAGCTAATTTGCAGAAAAATGGTACCTCTGCTTTTAAAGATATAATTAATTTTGTAATGCAACCTCGTTTTTACAAATTTTTGCTTTCCATTTTTAAAGAAAATTTGCTCTATACTATATAAAAACTAAGTTTATTTAGAAAACTAAACATATTTTTTACTGTTATATGTCTTTTATTTCATAGTTTTTAATTAAATAATAATGTTTTAATTAAATAAAACTTGAAATAACATCGTAATAAGAAATCGACGCTAACTATATTTTGACATTACATTTCCCTTTTTCATCAGTGCAATTTCAACTGTTCGACGATAACTATTTTGACATTTAATATCCCACACTTATCAATGCAATTTCAACTGTTGTGCATAAATAAGCAAGCGCACATTTGAATTAATTATAATTAATATGTGAATATTCCATTTTTTTTAAATAATTGTAATAATTAGTGTATTATATTCAAAGTTTATTCTGTACTAAAATTTTTCTGTCCTCTGGTATATGATTTTTTAAGATAAAAGGTTTTTCTTTTCAAAGAAAATTAGTTTCTGAACTTTGGCACTCGATTACTTTTAAGTTAATCGACCAATCTATAAATATTATTACATCAAATGAAAGCTTGATGTGTCCTCTTTCGATTAAGCTAATTTGCAGAAAAATGGTATCTCTGCTTTTAAAGATATAATTAATTTTGTATCAAAGAAAATTAGTTTTTGAACTTTGGCACTCAATAACTTTTAAGTTAATCGACCAATCTATATATATGAATACATCAAATGAAAGCTAGAAGTGTCTTCTTTCGATTAAGCTAATTTGTAGAAAAATGGTACCTCTGCTTTTAAAGATATAATTAATTTTGTAATGCAACCTCGTTTTTACAAATATTTGCTTTCCATTTTTAAAGAAAATTTGCTCTATACTATATAAAAACTGAGTATATTTAGAAAACCAAACATATTTTTTACTGTTATATGTCTTTTATTTCATAGTTTTTAATTAAATAATAATGTTTTAATTAATTAAAATTTGAAATGACATCGTAATAAAAAATCGACGCTAACTATATTTTGACATTAAATTTCCCAAATTTATCATCAATGCAAATTAAACTGTTTTGCATTCACAAGTTAGCGCATAATTTAATTAATTTTATTTAATTTGTTAATCGAACAATATATATAATATTAGACATTAATTGGCTTAGAAAAATTCTAGTTTTTTGTTCAAATAATATCTTAGATGCAATAATCTTAATAAAAATTCGACGCTAACTATATTTTGATATTTAATATCCCACATATATCATCAATGCAATTTCAACTGTTGTGCATGCCCAAGTTAGTTCACATTTAATTTAATTATATATAATTTGTTAATCGAATAAGATATATAATATTGTATATCAATCGTTTTAGAAAAAATTCTAGTTTTTTATTTTGATAATATCTTTGATGCAGCAAGTTTAATAAAAATTCGACGTTAGCTTTTCTTTTGCAGTACTATGGACTTACCAATAACTCTGCAACTGTACATTATGTTTTTCAGTGCCATTTTAATTTTTCAGCGAATTTAATTTAAGATGGTATGCCATCTATTAACCAACTTTGTACAGATTTTTTGAATAATTAATAAAATTAAATTAATTTCGATTTTTTTCAAATAATTGTGCTTATTAGAGTATTGTATTGAAAGTTATTTATATATAAACTGTTTTCTGACTTCTGGGATATGCTTTTTATAAGAAAAATGTCGTTTTTAAAGGAAAATTGATTTCTGAACTTTGACACTCAATAACTTTTAAGTTAATCGACCAATCTATAAATATGAAGACATTAAATGAAAGTTTGAAGTGTCCTCTTTCGATTAAGCTAACTTGCAGAAAAATGGTACCTCTGCTTTTAAAGATATAATTAATTTTGTAACAAAGAAAATTAGTTTCTGAACTTTGACACTCAATAACTTTTAAGTTAATCGACCAATCTATGAATATGAATACATCAAATGAAAGCTAGAAGTGTCCTCTTTCGATTAAGCTAATTTGCAGAAAAATGGTATCTCTGCTTTTAAAGATATAATTAATTTTGTAATGCAACCTCGTTTTTACAAATTTTTGCTTTCCATTTTTAAAGAAAATTTGCTCTATACTATATAAAAACTAAGTTTATTTAGAAAACTAAACATATTTTTTACTGTCATATGTCTTTTATTTCATAGTTTTTAATTAAATAATAATGTTTTAATTAATTAAAACTTGAAATAACATCGTAATAAGAAATCGACGCTAACTATATTTTGACATTACATTTCCCTTTTCCTTCAGTGCAATTTCAACTGTTCGACGACAACTATTTTGACATTTAATATCCCACACTTATCAATGCAATTTCAACTGTTGTGCATAAATAAGTAAGCGCACATTTGAATTAATTATAATTAATATGTGAATATTCCATTTTTTTTAAATAATTGTAATAATTAGTGTTTTATATTCAAAGTTTATTCTGTACTAAAGTTTTTCTGACTTCTGGTATATGATTTTTTAAGATAAAATGTTTTTCTTTTCAAAGAAAATTAGTTTCTGAACTTTGGCACTCAATAACTTTTAAGTTAATCGACCAATCTATAAATATTATTATATCAAATGAAAGCTTGATGTGTCCTCTTTCGATTAAGCTAATTTGCAGAAAAATGGTATCTCTGCTTTTAAAGATATAAATTATTTTGTAACAAAGAAAATTAGTTTCTGAACTTTGACACTCAATAACTTTTAAGTTAATCGACCAATCTATAAATATGAATACATCAAATGAAAGCTAGAAGTGTCTTCTTTCGATTAAGCTAATTTGCAGAAAAATGGTACCTCTGCTTTTAAAGATATAATTAATTTTGTAATGCAACCTCGTTTTTACAAATTTTTGCTTTCCATTTTTAAAGAAAATTTGCTCTATACTATATAAAAACTAAGTTTATTTAGAAAACTAAACATATTTTTTACTGTTATATGTCTTTTATTTCATAGTTTTTAATTAAATAATAATGTTTTAATTAATTAAAACTTGAAATAACATCGTAATAAGAAATCGACGCTAACTATATTTTGACATTACATTTCCCTTTTTCATCAGTGCAATTTCAACTGTTCGACGATAACTATTTTGACATTTAATATCCCACACTTATCAATGCAATTTCAACTGTTGTGCATAAATAAGTAAGCGCACATTTGAATTAATTATAATTAATATGTGAATATTCCATTTTTTTTAAATAATTGTAATAATTAGTGTATTATATTCAAAGTTTATTCTGTACTAAAATTTTTCTGTCCTCTGGTATATGATTTTTTAAGATAAAAGGTTTTTCTTTTCAAAGAAAATTAGTTTCTGAACTTTGGCACTCAATAACTTTTAAGTTAATCGACCAATCTATAAATATTATTACATCAAATGAAAGCTTGATGTGTCCTCTTTCGATTAAGCTAATTTGCAGAAAAATGGTATCTCTGCTTTTAAAGGTATAATTAATTTTGTAATGCAACCTCGTTTTTACAAATATTTGCTTTCCATTTTTAAAGAAAATTTTCTCTATAATATGTAAAAAGCATTTATATTTAGAAAACCAAACATATTTTTTACTGTTATCTGTCTTTTATTTCATAGTTTTTAATTAAATAATAATGTTTTAATTAATTAAAACTTGAAATAACATCGTAATAAGAAATCGACGCTAACTATATTTTGACATTACATTTCCCTTTTTCATCAGTGCAATTTCAACTGTTCGACGATAACTATATTTTGACATTTAATAATATCCACACTTATCAATGCAATTTCAACTGTTGTGCATAAATAAGTAAGCGCACATTTGAATTAATTATAATTAATATGTGAATATTTTATTTTTTTTAAATAATTGTAATAATTAGTGTTTTATATTCAAAGTTTATTCTGTACTAAAATTTTTCTGACTTCTGGGATATGCTTTTTATAAGAAAAATGTCGTTTTTAAAGGAAAATTAATTTCTGAAATTTGACACTCAATAACTTTTAAGTTAATCGACCAATCTATTAATATGAATACATCAAATGAAAGCTAGAAGTGTCCTCTTTCGATTAAGCTAATTTGCAGAAAAATGGTATCTCTGCTTTTAAAGATATAAATTATTTTGTATCAAAGAAAATTAGTTTTTGAACTTTGGCACTCAATAACTTTTAAGTTAATCGACCAATCTATGAATATGAATACATCAAATGAAAGCTAGAAGTGTCCTCTTTCGATTAAGCTAATTTGCAGAAAAATGGTATCTCTGCTTTTAAAGATATAATTAATTTTGTAATGCAACCTCGTTTTTAGAAATTTTTGCTTTCCATTTTTAAAGAAAATTTGCTCTATACTATATAAAAACTAAGTATATTTAGAAAACCAAACATATTTTTTACTGTTATCTGTCTTTTATTTCATAGTTTTTAATTAAATAATAATGTTTTAATTAATTAAAATTTGAAATGACATCGTAATAAAAAATCGACGCTAACTATATTTTGACATTAAATTTCCCAAATTTATCATCAATGCAAATTAAACTGTTTTGCATTCACAAGTTAGCGCATAATTTAATTATTTTTATTTAATTTGTTAATCGAACAATATATATAATATTAGACATTAATTGGCTTAGAAAAATTCTAGTTTTTTGTTCAAATAATATCTTAGATGCAGTAATCTTAATAAAAATACGACGCTAACTATATTTTGATATTTAATATCCCACATATATCATCAACGCAATTTCAACTGTTGTGTATGCCCAAGTTAGTTCACATTTAATTTAATTATATATAATTTGTTAATCGAATAAGATATTTAATATTGTATATCAATCGTTTTAGAAAAAATTCTAGTTTCTTATTTTGATAATATCTTTGATGCAGCAAGCCGCACATATTTGTGTTGCAGTTTTACTCTTTTTTCAATGTTGCCATCTTTCTCGTATATAAGTAAAAAGTTTATTCCGAAAATGTATTTATACTGAGCATTTCGTATGGGCAGCATTTAAAATGTGTTTTTGGTTGGTATGTTCACGCATTTATATCAAAAATTGAAATTGTTTTCAAAGTGTATTTTCATGTAAGTTTCGATTTATTTTATAATGAAAATATATTTAATAATAAGAATAAACAACTTTTTTTTACATATTTTATTTAAACCTATTAAAAATATTATTGTACAACATTTCTAAAAACTAGTAGATACATTAAATTATGTCAAATTTTAAAGATTAAGAAATGTTTATATTATTTTAATCAATCTATTGTATCCCGTTTAGACTATTTTTGATAAAAATTACAGCAATTTTGCTTTTTTCACTTATATTTGGTGTAATATTGATAAATATTTTAGATATTTCACAATAACTTACAAATTCGTCAAAACACAGCTGATTTTAACAGCCACTGTTAACAAATAGACACCATCAAGTGTGCTCACAAGTTAGTTTAACTGGTTGCAGCTTTACTTGGTTACCAAACGCGTTACTCCAATTCGTGAACAAATTCAATATAACAAATTTATTTTTTATATTTTGCTTTTTATTTTAAAAAGTAAATAATACGATTTATTAGTTGATTATTGTTTTTAATTATAACTGGGTAATGTAAAATTTTCTTACAATAGCTGCGTTTCAGCAAACATGATCCGCTCAATGATCTGGATCATCTTTGCTGAAACGATAAGGATCACGTTTGAAAATAATTGGCAACGCATGAATTATGCCAGTTGGGTTTGTGTTCAAAATTTTTTGATTTGTGTGAATAATTTTGGCGCGAAAAAAATAAGTGAGGAAATTTTGAATACAAAAAATCTAAAAAATAGAAAAAAAATAAAATCTGTTGAAATGTCTGAAGTATTAAATGTAAGTTTTTATTTAGTATTTACTTAAAAAGTTAAATTTAATTCTATAGTAAATAAATGAAAATTGCAGATTTTATTAGAATTATCAAGCAAAACTGACTCCTCCATTTTCTTTTTAAACACTAGTCCAAGTTTATTAAGCTCAGGGGATGAAGTGCATCAGCATGGATATAGTGGAAATTTTGTGGAAACGATCAATAATTTTTCCGTTAAAGACTATTTGATTGGTATTTGCGCATAAAATATACAATTGCTATATATTAATTATGTTTCATATTTTAATAGATTTGTTAATAAAATCCAATCAGCAAATACAAAATAACCGTGATGATCACAATCGGACGAGAGCAATGAAGGAATTTTACATATTTTTGTGGTATATGGCAAATATGAATACTTTTTGCGAATTTGGTATTTGTTTTGGCATACCAATAGCTTCTGTATGGAGAACTAGTGTTTAGCGTATATTAATTGGACACTAATTTATAAAATACGCTCTTGCTAATAATGCAAAAGTGGAAGCTTCGAAAAAATTCCCGTTCGTATTGGTTGCATAAACCGTATACATGTAAAAATAAATGCACCAAACCATAGCAAATAGGATTATTTCAAAAGGAAGCATGACTGGCTTAATCTTGCAGGCAGTTTGTGATGAAAATGGTTTTTTTTATAAACGTGTATGTTGGAGAGCCTGGTTCCTTATGCATTGTTCTGTTTTAATTAAATAAATATATTCAACTTAATTTATATATATTCATTTCAAACTAATTGATTTTAATAAATTATCAAGCAACACTTTTTCAAAAATAATAAAACGTAAATAAATAAAGTAATAATTTTTGTTATAGTAATAGTTAAAGCATTACTTTAAACAAGGAAATAAATAATAATGACATATTAAATAAATAAGTACATAAAATAAATAATAAATAAATAAAA
>NW_024033763.1:0-7155 GCF_002237135.1 Teleopsis dalmanni | reverse complement strand
ACTTGCAAATACCATTAATTGTTAGTTTTTTCTTTTTTTTAAATTAAAACAAAACCTACAATTTGTATTATACAAAGAGTTATTATATATTAACTGCAATTGTAGTAGGCAATTATTAATTATAAAATCACTTTAATCTAGAACTAAGACTATTGATCTGTTTAGTCTTAAAAATATATTATTTAAACAATCGATGGTATATTTAAAATTAATTGTACTCATTATATCATCAACCACTAGATATAATCATGTTGCCAACATTAAGAATCAATTAAAAGCTTTCGAACTTTCTAGTGAGCGGACGTGTTTTTAAGCCGGTCTCGGAAAAATTTAAATTTCAGTATAAAAACAAGTAAATAACAATCACTTTTAAAAGAATAACTTTTGTTATTAATACAAAAATAAAAAACAGAAAATTCTCGGACAAAAAAACAATTCCTAAAAGTTAAAAGTGCATAAAATATTAATTTGAAAATAGCGCGCGCTTTTTCGATTTTTGTTGATTTTTGCACAACTTTAATATTAAAAAAAACTCAAATAGCTGACAGAGACAGCAAATTATTTTCTAAAGCTCAAAATAAAAAAAGTGAGCAAGCATTCAAACAAAATATCAGTGCGGTTTTGTGAATATATAAACAAAACAAAAAAGTGCTGATAGAGACAGCTAGTATTATTACAAACGTATTCCACAAAAGCTGTAATTGGAAGCCCGCAATTCATCACAACACAACACAACATCAAAACCAACATACGTGCTAACATTGGATTTTGGAATTTAAAGATATTTATTTTATTAATTATTATTATTTTTTTATTATTATTATTATTATTATTATTCTTAGTATAATTATTATTCTTTTTTCTCTCTTTTTGTTTTTATTTATATGTTTAATTATTAGAATATAAAGTATAATATTTTACACATATTCATTTTATTTTTTACATCTTCATTTTTATTTTTATTATTTTCTTCTTTATGTTAATTTAATTTAATTTTACTTATATTTATATAGTTAATTTAACTTAATATCAATTAATATTAATAGTAGTTAAATTAAGTAAATCTTATAGCACACCTGCTATTTGCATATATAACCACGTATGCAAATGAGCAATCAAATTCTAGAAAGAAGACATACGATAAGCATTCCAAGTAAACGTAATGCTTATTTGGTAATAGACGCATCGAATACATTGCCTCTGAAAACTACACAAACTGACAAAAGTTTGTCAAATATTGCACCTTCGGCAACTTCGCTTGCATTTTCCGACTTAGCAAGTCCAAAAAATAAAATAATTATTAACAAAAATTTTAAACCGCCTCCAATCTACTTGCGTGAACGCAGCTCAAATAACCTCGTTACAATCCTTGCAAGTCTGATTGGAAACAATACTTTTCATATTGTTCCTATAACTAGGGGCAATATACACGAAACCAAAATCCAAATCGACACTGAAAACAATTTTAGAGTCATAACCAAATATTTCGAAGACAGCAAAAAAAATTACTACACATACCAACTAAAGAGTAGTAAGGGCCTTGTTATCGTAATTAAAGGTATCGAATCAGATGTAGAACCCATTGAGATAACAAATGTCCTAAGCGAAAAAGGCTTTAGCGCTAGAGCAGTAATAAATATTGTTAACAAAGATAAAATCCCACAACCTATGTTTAAAGTTGAACTTCACCCGGAAGTTTCTAAGCTTAAAAAAAATGAGAGCCATCCCATCTACAACCTACAGTATTTACTTCACCGCAGAATTAGCGTTGAGGAGCCCCACAAAAGAAATGGTTCGGTGCAATGCACAAACTGCCAAGAGTATGGCCATACTAAGTCATATTGCACTCTTCGTACAGTGTGCGTAGCTTGTGGCGAGCTTCACCATAGTTCCGAATGCGATAAAAAAGCATTAAAGGATACCAACTCCAAAAAATGTAGCAACTGCAGTGGAAATCACACTGCAAACTACAGAGGCTGTCCTATTTATAAAGAACTAAAGCACAGGTTAGCTCTGCAGAAAGAAGCGTTGCGTAATTCTACAAGAAGCAACACCATTAAATTAGTTGAAGTACCTCAACCTTTAACTTCTAAGCCTGTTACACCAGGTGTTTCATATGCTAATGTCGTTAAATCTGACAAGCAACAAGCCCCTCCAGTTCAAAGTAATAGTTTGGAAATAATGATCTCCACTCACTCAGAGCTTAACTCAGTTCATGTCAATCATGCAAACTACTCTTAACGAGATAGTTAAAATGCAAAGCCAATTAATGCAAATGTTTTTATCTAAATAATGAGTACTTTAAAAACTTGTACATGGAATGCAAACGGCTTAAGCCAACTTAAACTTGAACTCACAAATTTCATGTCCCGAGAAAGTGTGGATGTAAAGCTTTGCTCAGAAACACATCTAACTAACAAAAATTTCTTTTCTATTCCTGGTTATTTATTCTATAAAACCAATCACCCAGATGACAAAGCACATGGTGGTACAGGTATTTTGATACGAAGGTGTCTAAAACACTATTTTCTAGGTACATATGCTCATAATTATATGCAAGCCACATCAATACACCTTAAGCACACAGGAAAAAATTTAACTTTATCGGCAGTTTACTGCCCTCCTCGCTTCAACATTACTGAGACCCAATTTACGGATTACTTTTTAACTCTAGGTGAAAGATTTCTTGCGGCGGGAGACCACAACGCCAAGCACACGTATTGGGGTTCACGACTCTGTAATCCAAAAGGAAAACAGCTCTGCAATTCAATTGTAAATAGAAAAAATTCACTAGACGTAATCTCTCCTGGGCAGCCAACATATTGGCCTGCTGATAACAATAAAATACCAGACCTAATAGACTTCGCCGTATCCAAAGGCATAAGCAAAAATTTTATCTCAACATACACTAGCTGCGATTTGTCTTCTGACCATTCTCCAGTTACATTTTGCTTACGTGATGGTCCTCAGTTACGAGACTGTTCCTATAGCCTTACAAGTCCTAAAACAAACTGGCTCAAATATAAAAAGTATATTAACTCACACATACACACAAATTACAAGATAAAGTGTAAGTCTCATATTGAGGACGCAACCTCGGTTTTAAACTCAATTCTGATTTCAGCAGCAGAAAACTCCACCCCTAAAGGCAATAAAATTTACAGATTCAATAGAGTTCTTACAAATAGTGACATAGAGAATTTAGTTTTACAAAAACGTAGATTAAGGCGTGAATGGCAAAAATCTAGGTCCCCTTTAGCGCAAAACTTATTTAAGGAAGCCCAAAGAAGACTTAGATCTGCATTAAGCAAGGAAGACAAAGTCAGACAATATAATTATATTCAAAACCTATGTCCAAATGGCAAAAACCATTCATCTTTGTGGAATGCTAGCAAAGGTATAAATCCTCCCATAGACTCCAATTCTCCAATATGAAACTCTCTTGGAAACTGGGCGCGAAGTGATGAAGAAAAATCTAACGTTTTTGCTGATTACCTAAAAGAGGTGTTCCAACCAAATCCTGCAGCAGGACAATATGACTTTCCCACTCAAGATCCACCAGCACCATCTATTGACATGAATATCACGGCCAATGATCTTGTTCAAATAATCACAAATAAGTTAGATTGCAAAAAAGCACCGGGATATGATAATATCTCACCCATCATGATAAAAAACTTACCCCTTTTGGCCATAAATTTTATCACAAGACTTTTTAATGCCATAATTAAATTTGGCTTTTATCCAACAGAGTGGAAAACATCCATGATTATTATAATTCATAAATCAGGTAAAGACCCCACGCTTGCCTGTTCATACAGGCCAATAAGCTTACTGCCATGCCTTTCTAAAACCATGCTAAAACCGTTCCTTGACGTTCAAAACTTAATACCGTCCCACCAGTTTGGTTTTAGGGAAAAACATGGAACTATTGAGCAAGTGAATCGTATAACGAATGAAATAAGACACGCATTTGAGCTCAGAGAATATTGTTCAGCGGTATTCCTTGATGTTAAACAAGCATTTGATAAAGTATGGCATAATGGACTCATATATAAGATACGCTATTCATTACCTGCAAATGTCCACTCAGTTCTAGAATCGTATCTGCATAATAGAAGCTTTAAAGTGAAATGCAAATCATATACTTCTAATAATTTCCCAATAGAAGCTGGCGTTCCACAAGGAAGTGTTCTTGGCCCTATATTGTATGTACTTTACACATCTGATATCCCGATAAGTAGTTCAGTTATCACCACAACGTTTGCCGATGATACGGCAATTTTATGCCGAAACAGAAACGCTGTGCTAGGTTCAAACCAACTTCAATCTCACTTATATCGGGTGGAGAAATGGTTGTCAAAATGGCGAATTAAAATTAACGAACTAAAATGTAGACACGTCCTTTTCACCTTAAATCGAGTTGCATCTCCAAGCAATTTTTATTAAAACCATTCCCATACCACAAGCAGAAAATATACGTACTTAGTATCCACCTAGACAGACGACTAACTTGCGCAAACATATTGAAGCCAAAAAAATCAGATGAAGCTTCAAGCTTCTAAGGTGCATTGGCTCATTATAGCAGATCTTCCTTTCTTAGAGTATAAATACTTTTGTTATAACACATCATAAAACCCATTATGACTTATGGTATCCAGCATTTGGCAAGCAGGCTTCAAATTGAAATTATACAAAGAGTCAGTTCAAAAATACTAAGATTATCACTGGTGCCCCATGGTATATTAGGAATGAAAGTATACACCGAGATCTACAAATTCCCCTAGTTAAAGCTGAATTTGACAATATAAGAAAAAAATATAATAAAAGGCTGACAGAGCATGTTAATCCCTTAGCAAGAAATCTCGCACTTCTATCCATTACTTCCCGTCTAAAAAGAAATGACCGTCCATCCGTTAATTAATATTCAACAGCTTGAAGTAAAAACCGCACCTTTCTTTTTAGTAATCTGTTAAAGTTGAACCACTTTCTTAAGAAACCACCTAACATTCACTTTAATGAAATTTAACCCATTAATCTAAGTGAGGTTCGTGATATAAGGTTTACTTATTTTATTTTATTTTATACAATGTATAATTAAAATAAAAATTTGTAACATTATGTAATTAGTTATAAGATTTTACAACTTATTGTTAGTCTCATTTTAAGAGAAGATGCAATAAATAAATGTATGTTTTAAAAAAAAAAAAAATTTGGCACAAATCAATTGCTAGTAATGGACCATCTTTAACTTTCTGCTCGCAGCAAGCCTGAAATTTAAATTAGCATCCGGTTAGTTCAACCACTTTTGGCATACCTGACATTCAATTTAATCAAATAAAATTTGTAATATTTTAAAGCAAATAAAAATTAAGTAAAACTATTAGTTAGCAGATGTTAATTGTCTAATCGAACAGCTTCTTCTATTACTGTTGGTACACCCAAGTCTCTATGAAAGTTAACATTTTTTATATACCACGGTGCATCTGTTATCATTCTTAGGATTTTAGGTTGCTGTTCCGCACATTTGAATTTTGTAAATCCATATAGGTTGTATTATCGATTTGTATAGCAGAATTTTGTATTCAAGTGGTAGCTTAGATGACGTGCCCATATGCCAATCCAATGAAATTAATTTTATATTTATTTGTGTCTTTTTAGCCTCTATGTGTTTATTCCAGGTTAAACGTCTATCTAGATATATCCCTAAATATTTTACATAGTCATATAGTCGGTACTTTTTGTTCCTTTATTACAATATTGAGATAGTTGCCTGGTCTTAGAGCAAATGTTACATGGGTACAATTTTGTTCACTGATTTTGATACTCTATACTGATAACCAATGCTCGAATTGATGAACATGATTTTGCAGCATGCGCGGTGCTATTGCGGTGTTTTTGTGTGCACTTATTATTGCGGTGTCGTCAGCAAATGTTGCAGTTAAAGAATTTTTCGAAGTTGACCTTTCATTTGTATATAGCAGGTATAATAGCGGATCTATTGCACTTCCTTGGGGAACTCCAGCATTGATAGGACAAGGTTCTGAAACAAAATCTTTTTATCTTAAACTGAAAATTATTTTGCTTAAGTATTTTTTTAACAAAATGTAAGTGTTAGCTGGCATAAGAGTTGTAATTTTATGTATTAAGCCTTCGTGCTATACTTTATCAAACGCTTGGGCTACATCTATAAATATGGAAGTGTAGTATTGTTTATTTTCAAATGAGTTTGTAACAAATGATACAATACGATGCACTTTTTCAGTTGTTCTATGTTTAGCTCTGAAGCCGAATTGATGTTCCAAAACTATTTCGTTAGCATGAAGTACTAGTGTCAAAGGACAGAAAACTGCTGCAACTATTTTTGGGCCTACTTAACTTTTATCAAGCGTTTCTGTCAAATAAAGCTTCTGCTTTGTTTTATCTCGAAATGTTTTGGATTGAAAATTTCTGTCAGTCGTAGATTCGTTCTCTAAAAGACTTGAAGGTATCATTGTTAGTTTAACAACTTCGGCAGCTGCTATTAAGAAGTATGTTATTGTGTGATAAATTCGTATCAGACAAGAGTGCTGCTTATACTTCCGATAACTTTAAGGGAAACAATTTGATTCGACACATTTAATACATCTTCTTATCTGGCGACCGATTTCGGTAAACTGCATCTGCAAGAAACTACGTTTAATAAAGTTTCCGCAATAGTTAGTTTTAAAACATTGCAGGCAGTTCACTGTGGGTTAAGTCTAAATGGGTTTAAAGCTTAATTTCTAGTCAAACGGGGCTTATATCGTATAAAATTAGTTTTAAAGATTTCAAGATGACGCCAAACGCCATTAAGATCAGCTAAGTAACTGTGTGCCATCGTTAATTGATTCCAAATATAAACAAGTTTTGGACGATAGCACTGAGCAAAACACATCAGAATTATAGTTCGAAGCAGAAACGCTTAGCGTTGCTATTTGGAGCTTAAAGACACATCCCGCATGGCCAGATATATCGGTTAACATGTATCTGAAAACTCTAACATCACAGTCTTCACTAACATTACACCGATGGGGTCGTAGTCGAAGAGCCACAAGATGCTCTGTAACTGGATGTTAAGTGGTATAATTTATGACAATCCTACATATGAGTATTATTATTTAACTATTTAATTAA
>NW_024033761.1:0-7158 GCF_002237135.1 Teleopsis dalmanni | reverse complement strand
CATCGCAGAAACTGATAAAGTGTTCTTCAAGTCCATGACATTGTTTAATGCCCAGTGGTTCCTTAATTCACTCAGAGATTAAAGTTTTCAAATTATTGAAAAGAACTATATTTATCAAAAAACCTGTAAAATGTACAACTAAAGCTGTAAACTGATATATCACAGCACTTTAATTTTCCATTTAATAATACTTAATATAAAAGCGCAGAATTAATGTATTGAAGGAGGATAATTCCAACTTTGAAGGAATACTCTCTATATTAATATAACGTGGTTGCATATGTGGACATTCGTAGTGATATTTCCAAGTCACGTAATGGTTCACGTAATGCTCTCTATATATAGATATCGGAATGGGTGATTTTGAAATATTTTCGAATCTGGTTTTGTAAATTTTATTTGTTTTTTCAAATTGTTGTTTTTTAATTTAGATTAATTTATTGAATCTTTCCTTTGAAAACTAACAATAATTTATCAAATCGTAAAGCTAGTATATTTTGTGTTATTTCCTGTACCATTGTACTAGAAATTATTACATTATCACTAATTTATAACGAAATAGTTTTTAAATATATTTTGACAAAAAAAATATAGACTCATAATATTAGTGATAAGAATTATTGCAATATAAACAAACATCATCAATATTAATATTATCAAGTAGTTAAAGAGGGAAAATAGTTTTCATGTGCATTCTACATTCTACATCCACGTTTTTAATTGCAGTCTATTTAGATCTATTTATTTAGGTATTAGAGTTATGTTGAAAGCAGTACCCCAAAGTTACATCGCATACACTCAGCATGATTTTATTATTGTATTAGCAAGAAGCATTTTATTGTCTAGACTAGGTATTGAGTTGGGATCAACAATCTAATGAAGGTTGGAAATTTTCTGTTATGCTAGTATTAGTATATTGTTTATATGATTTTTCCATGGTAATCTGCTGTCGAGTGTTACTCCGAAATTGCTAACTGAATCTATTTGGGGAAATGCTTTTCTATTAAAAATCAATGTCGGACATGACCCCTTTTTTTAGAGTACCCTTCATTTGAATGCATTTCGATTCATTAATTTCAATTCTCCTCTTATGTAGCTGTTCCTCCACATTATTTAATTGCTTTTGCACCATATTTGTGGTAGTAGCGGAATTCGGATGAATGCTTAGTATTATTTAATATCTTGATTTTCTTGATTTCTTGATGGATTTTGCCGGTAATATTTTAATATCTGATAACTTCATTAAGTGGCATTATTTTAATCTTATCGGTGAATTTCTTACATTTAAATTTTTGGTATGGTGTTACTGGGCCCTTCATTTGCTTTTAAAACTTTAGATAGATGAATGGCAAAAGCATCAGTACTAGCCCATTCCCTATTTTGTAACCGAATTGGATTATCTCTAAGGATTAAATTTTTTATATTCTTAGCTGAGCGCCAGAGGGAATAATCTATGAGGTGTGTCATAGTTAGAAATTGAATATATGATTGAAGCCGTGTTTACTTCGAATGTAAATTTCATTTATACAATTGTAGTCTACTCTTTAGAGCTGTTGAGCAGGGTATTTGCTATTCTGTTCTAGTTTGTTTTTTCTTATTAACTAAGCTGCCTACTACTTGTTATAACTTCGTAGCATCGATACAATTGCTACATTTACAATGACTATAATAATGGTTTTGAATACAACGTCTAATATTTAATATATGTGGTATATAATATTTAATATTTAGTATATGTGAACTAATACACTTCTTATATTTAAGTCAATTTGTGATTTTATAAGTATAGTTTTTAAGAGTTTATAGTTTACTGAAGTAATTAATGAAGGTGAGTAATCAGAGGATAGATCGAAAAATGGTTCCAGTTTTTCATGTGACATACTGATACCACGTCTGATATTTTTGTTTTGTTTGTTGGTTAGTAAATTGGCTACTAGGTAGATATAATATCTAAGCTAAGCTTGCTAAGCTTTATACAGAATTCTTCTATTTGGAGAAATAAGTCTGAAAACTCAGTTTAAGTCTGAAAAAGTTTAAATTTTACATTTTTAATAATAAGGCATCTAATCCTAGTTTATATCAAACATTTTTTAACTTTAATTTAAATTATAATTTCACCTAATAAATTAATTTTAAATTTTACTTAAATAATTTAACTAACTTTAAAATAAAACATTTTTATTATTTGTTTAACCGCAACTGCTGGCACAAATTTTGTTAATATTATAATTATAACTAATTCTTAATTTCTTAAATTATTAATATCAATAACTGCTTTTAAATAAATAAAATAAATTTTTTAAATTAATTAATGATCACTCTATGTGATTATTAATTATATGTAAAATTAATTTTAAACAATCTTGTAAGCTAAAATTAAACTTTATAATAATTTACAAAAATCTTGTACTTATTAGAAATTTATTAATAAATTTATACAAAATAATAAAATTTAAAATAAATATATAAATTAAATAAAATATTTATAACAAATAAAAATTATTCTTAACTATAATTTTGTTCCCTTTAATAATAATTTACAAAAATCTTATACTTATTACAAATTTATTAAATAACTTAATTTTAATAGAAACTATACAAAGTTAAATCAATAAATATCTATATTTATATAAATATTTAATAAATAATAGATATCTATTAATCTAAATTTCAAAAAATTTTTAATTTAGAAATCGTTAAATTTTATTAGTTATGTTTTGTCTAATATTGCATTCAAAAATATTGCCAAATATATGAATGATTTATTAATTAATGTTTATATATCAAACCATTATTATTACAACCCTATTTCATTAAATAATTTATATATAAATTCCACTCTTATATATTTATATTTATAAAATATTTAAAAAATGTGTCATATATAATATTTTAAATTATGAAATAGATAATTTATTTATAGATAATTTATATTATCTATAATTAATTTTATACAATATAAATATATTTTAAAAATTTATAATTTTTTTTAATTATAATATTTATTAATTAAATAATTTAATTTACATTTAAAAATAATTTGGGTTTATTTTGAAAATAAATAATTTACTTTTTAATTAAAAATTCAATTTTTTATTTATATATATGTCTCTATTCTTTTTTTAATTTAACTTCAATAGAGACGATACCAGGTTAGATCAATAAATATCTATATTAATTTAAATATTTAATTAATTAATATATCAACTGTCGGTAATAGGAACATAAGAAATACTATATGTGCATATGAACTATCTTACCAGCACATTCGAGAATAGGGGTTTCTCGTAAAGTTGGTATAACTGGATGACGGTCATACTTATTTAATTTACAATCGTACGTTGGTTTACAATTAAAAGAATCTTAGATTGCATTTTAGTAAGATAATACTTAGTTAAAATTTATATCTTATTTTCGAATTTCTATAGGTGCAATTATGTTCGGCAATAATGATATTTTTGTCTTCGGATTGATTAGAAATATCTGTAACTATTTTGAGTGCGTAACGTATTCCATATCTATGGAAGTCTTGTGTATAAATTATGAAATTCTTGAATTATCTTGAACTTGGCTGATCCGTATCGGTAATTCTTGAAAAGTTTTAGTGTCCATACTATTGCGAGCATCTGTTCTTCATTTGTAGCTAGTGCTCTTCAGCCTGATTTAATGTTCTTGAAATAAAAATGTTTGGTTTGTCTTGTTGCGCAAGTTCTCCACGTAATGCATACTGTGAACCAATTGTTATAAGTTGCAAATCAGTTTTAAAGTTAGGATAAGATAATAAGACATCTTCTCAAGTTAGCGTTCTTTTAAATTTGTTGAATGCTTCGATTGCATTTTCATTGAGAGTTGTACGTTTTTTACCTAATTATTTTTGCAGACTCGTTCTTCTTCCATTCTTAAAAGAATCGTCAAGGATTTTGGCGTAGTCCTTAATAAAACGATGAAAAAAGTTTGAGCAACGTAAGTACGATCTTTTCTTTTACTGGTTTTATTTCATCCCATTTAAAGAATAATGAATCCTAAAAACTCGACTGTGCTTTTTAGATATTCACACTTATATTGGGTTGAATTTTCATATTTGCCTTTTCCAAGGTTTAAACAATTTTTTTGATATTATCGAATTGGGCTTTATTATCTGCACCAAAAATTAAAACAGAATCTTTGTAAACATAGCATGATTTTTCTATATGTTCTCCAAGAATGTCAACAGAGATCTCTGTAAGGTAGTATGTGCATTTTCTAATCCAAATGGGAGTCATATAAACTCGAATAAATTAAAGTAGATTAAAGCTGATAAAGTATTCTTCAAGTCCATGACATTGTTTAATGCCCAGTGGTTCCTTAATTCACTCAGAGATTAAAGTTTTCAAATTATTGAAAAGAACTATATTTATCAAAAAACCTGTAAAATGTACAACTAAAGCTGTAAACTGATTTATCACAGCACTTTAATTTTCCATTTAATAATACTTAATATAAAAGCGCAGAGTTAATGTATTGAAGGAGGATAATTCCAACTTTGAAGGAATACTCTCTATATTAATATAACGTGGTTGCATATGTTCACATTCGTAGTGATATTTCCAAGTCACGTAATGGTTCACGTAATGCTGTCTATATATAGATATCGGAATAGGTGATTTTGAATTATATCCGAATCTGGTTTTGTAAAATTTATTTGTTTTTTCAAGTTGTTGTTTTTTAATTTCGATTAATTTATTGAATCTTTCCTTTGAAAACTAACATAAAATTTATCAAATCGTAAAGCTAGTATATTTTGTGTTATTTCCTGTACCACTGTACTGGAAATTATTACATCATCACTAATTTATAACGAAATTAATAGTTTTTAAATATATTTTGACAAAAAAAAATATGGACTCATAATATTAGTTATAACAATTATTGCAATATAAACAAACATCATCAATATTAATATTATCAAGTAGTTAAAGAGGGAAAATAGTTTTCATGTGCATTCAGTTCTAAAGGTAATTCTCCACGTTTTTAATTGCAATCTATTGAGATCTATTTATTTAGGTATTTAGAGTTATGTTGGAAGCAGTACCATAAAGTTACATCGCATACACTCAGCATGATTTTATTATTGTATTAGCAAGAAGCATTTTATTGTCTAGACTAGGTATTGAGTTGGGATCAACAATCTAATGAAGGTTGGAAATTTTCTGTTATGCTAGTATTAGTATTTTGTCTATATGATTTTTCCATGTCAATCTCCTTTCGAGTGTTACTCCGAAATTGCTAACTGAATCTATTTGGGGAAATGTTTTTCTATTAAAAATCAATGTCGGACATGACCCCTTTTTTTAGATGCATTTCGATTCATTAATTTCAATTCTCTACTTATGTAGCTGTTCCTTCCACATTTATTTAATTGCTTCTGCACATATTTGTGGTAGTAGCGGAATTCGGATGAATGCTTATTATTTAATTTAGTATTATTTAATATCTTGATTTTCTTGATTTCTTGATGGATATGTGGCATTATTTTAATCTTATCGGTGAATTTCTTAAATTTAAATTTTTGGTATAGTGTTACTGGGCCCTTCATTTGCTTTTAAAACTTTAGATAGATGAATGGCAAAAGCATCAGTACTAGCCCATTCCCCATTTTGTAACCGAATTGGATTATCTCTAAGGATTAAATTTTTTATATTCTTAGCTAAGCGCCAGACAGAATAATCTATGAGGTGTGCCATAGTTAAAAATTGAATATGTGATTGAAGACGTGTTTACTTCGAGTGCAAATTTTATTTATACAATTTTAATCTATTTTTTAGAGGTGTTGAGCAGGGTATTTGCTACTCTGTTCTAGTTTGTTTTTTCTTATTAACTAAGCTGCCTACTACTTGTTATAACTTCGTAGCATCGATACAATTGCTACATTTACAATGACTATAATAATGGTTTTGAATACAACGTCTAATATTTAATATATGTGGTATATAATATTTAATATTTAGTATATGTGAACTAATACACTTCTTATATTTAAGTCAATTTGTGATTTTATAAGTATAGTTTTTGAGAGTTTATAGTTTTCTGAAGTAATTAATGAAGGTGAGTAATCAGAGGATAGATAGAAAACTGGTTCCAGTTTTACATGTGACATACTGATACCACGAGTCATTACAAAGTCAATTACGTCTGATATTTTGGTAAGATTTGTTGGTTAGTAAATGGGATGCTAAGTAGATATAATATCTAAATTGCTAAGCTTTATACAGAATTCTTTCAGTTGGAGAAATAAGTCTGGAAACTCAGAAAGTATGCTAAGCATTATAGTCCCCAGATGCTAAAAATCTTTTTTCAAGGTGTTTAAGGAATTATAAAATCAGCTGTTCCTTTATATTGAAAAAGGAACAGCGTCATCAAAAATATGTGTTAAACTGTTATAAATGTATTTATTACAGTATTCTTCCATTTTATAATGTCTTATTCTACTTTTTATGAGTATTCCTGCCAAGCCACAGGTCTAACTTTTCTGTTGTTCGGTGTTATTGAATACTTCAATTTTGAAATTTTTTTATATTTAGTTAGATGGGTATGAGATATAAGCATAATCTCAATCGCTTGTCTCTCTAGACTTACCTATAGTTAATTTCTGTGTTGATTTAAGCCGTTATCATTGCAATAATATAGATTGAAAGAGCTCATGGCCTCGAGAATAGTTTTTTAAATAAAAGCTTTGATTGACATTATTCTTGCATCACATTTCATTAGAGCATATGTTCTCCCATCATATGTATGAAGTTGTTTAGACCTTTTTTGAGATAGTTATTTATTTAATTGGTTTCCCCTTGGCTTTGTTTTTGTTGGTTTGCATTCAATACCTTCGGATTTTGTAGTATTTGAACATCTAACTGTTGATCAGTATTGACATTATTTTTTTTGGGTTTTCTTTTAATGAAGTATATACTGAATAGCCTCTATAATTTGCGGTATGATTTGCACTAGAGTTGCTACATTTTTGGACTGGGAATAAGAGGTAGGTTTTGCCAAATCTGTTTAGCTTTGTAATGCCCTATATATAACACACGTAAGATAAACTGCAATATCTTTTTGTGTGCCCAAAGTCTTGGCAATTACCACACTGTATCGGACCTATTCGTTAATGTAGTTCTTTTATTAAAA
>NW_024033760.1:0-7161 GCF_002237135.1 Teleopsis dalmanni | reverse complement strand
TGCATTTTGCGAAGTCAGCAAATGCACTCCACGTTGTTTTAGAACATTTCATATTTTTATTTAAAAAATAATTTAATTAATTTTTATTGATTTTGCATTTTATTTCAATTGTATTGATTTTGCATTTTATTTAAATTGTATTATTTGCAATTTATAATTAATTTATTTTAATTATTAATTTTGCATTATTGTTAATATGCGTATCGGCAATTTATCACTTATATTTAAGAGGTAAATTGCAGATACATTTTTCATTACAATAAAGGTTTCTAACTAGCAAACTGCTTGTTTAATTGTAAGGAATCAATCCAAAGTTCGCGCACTTGAATTGGAGTTTCTCCTCTTCAAGATCCATTGAGTCGACGTTTCGTCTGCACTCAATTCTATCATTAGCATCTAAGCTATTGAGACGTATTCATTGGTGACCCCTAGTATAAAGGATTGATCGCGTAGTCAGTCGCGTTTTCGTGTTTAAAAATTCGCTAATAAAAAATAATAAGCCGTTTCGCTCAATAAACTCGTTTCGCTCTTGTTTTCTATACTTGGACAATGGATAACATCGAGAAAATCGTGCAAGCTCAAAGGACGATTGCAACTGAGATCGAAGTAATTATCAGAAATTACAAAAAGGACTCCAGCGATAGGAAGCAGACACCGGCATATTTTGAAAAACGACTTCAGGATCTCAAGAAGGCATGGCAACAATTCGAAATCAATGATAATACCCTCTAGAAAGAATGTTCGGAAGACAAGTCGCATGAATACTTCACTAAGAATTTCTATGAACAGGTATTGAAAATTTGGGAACAATACGAAGCCACTTTTAGTGAACAAATAACATTGTTGTCAAACGTAACCTCATTCGCCACTAATAAGAATGTAGAAGCACAAGTAATAGCTACGAAAAACAGCTCATGTGATTCCAATAAACTATCTCTAATGATGCGACGCCAACAAGAGTTTGGCAAAACTATAAAACGTCAACTAATTGACGCTAACATCACCACGGACATACCTTTAGCACGTAAGGTACTGTTGAAGGATTCTATTCTTCGCTTATGGGCCCATTTTGAGGAACTCCATTACAGCATTTGTGAATTAGAATCCAATCCAGCAAATATTGGATATGATGAAGAAGGGTTTATATCGTTAGAAAGAGAAGTCCAAAATATGTCCTTAAAGGTGGAAGAGTTGAAACTTGCTTCAACGTCTTCGCATACCTCAACATTAACATCTGCATCAATGCAGTTACCACGAGTAATAATACCAAGGTTCAGTGGGAACTACTTGGAATGGAGGCAATTTCGCGACTTGTTCAATGAAGTGGTAAATAAACAATCACTTGCGAATTGCCAAAAAATGTTTTATCTAAAATCGAATTTGGACGGAGAAGCAGCACGTCTAATTGCTCATTTAACAGTATCTGAGGATAATTTTAGTAGTGCCTGGAGTTTACTTTGCCAGCGCTACGATAATAAGCGGCTTCTTGTGAATGCATTTATTGCAAAACTTATTTCTCAACAAATTATAACATC
Source organism: Teleopsis dalmanni (assembly GCF_002237135.1). NCBI lineage: Eukaryota > Metazoa > Arthropoda > Insecta > Diptera > Diopsidae > Teleopsis > Teleopsis dalmanni. The sequence goes on along the minus strand of NW_024033760.1, from coordinate 5,626 downwards.
TGAAAGCTCTGAAGCTATCAAACGACTCCATGATACAACTTCTGAGTGTATTCTTGGACTTAAAAATCTTGAAATCAACATCGAAAACTGGGATCCAATAATACTTTTCATTTTGACGAAGAAATTGGATCCAATAACACACAGCTTGTATGAACAGAACGTGAAGGATCCAAGAAGAATCCAACAGTTAAATGAATTTCTGGAATTTTTAGAACTTCGCTTCCAAGCATTAGAGGCAATTGGAGGCAAGAGCATTAACAAGGCGTGTTTAAATACTACAAATGGAATGTTAAAATGTTTAGCTTGCAAGGGAGATCATAAAACTTCCACTTGTAAAAATTACTTGAAAAACCCCCCGGAAATTCGCAGAAATATGATTCTCAGTGCCAAACGTTGTGTAAATTGCTTGCGCTCGGGCCATTTTTCAACAAAATGCCCATCTCAGGGTTGTCTGAAATGCAAAAGAAGGCATCATACAACTTTACATGAACTTTATGCTGCCAATGGCAAGTCTCAGGTCACTACTGACTCATCGCGAAATAACGATTCACACCAATTAGGTGGGCATGCAGCAGCTACGCTTACAACAAGTAGACCCGTAGAGTTGAAGAAATCTTATGGTTTACTAGCAACTGTAATAATGACGGTTCTGAATTCTCAGGGCGTGGAATGCAAGATGCGTGCATTACTGGATTCAGGCTCACAAGTGAACCTCATAACAGAACGAGCAGCACGAAAACTTGGGCTAACTCAATTATCAAGCTCGCTGAATCTTAGTGGCGTCGGTCAGAAAAACAAGTGCTCAAAAAAAAGAGTCTACGTAGTTATATCATCTAGTGTAACTAACTACAAAACTGAAATAGAAGCTCATATGTTGCCAACAATAGTTGCAAATCAGCCTGCAATTGAACTGGATACATCAAATTGGGCTATACCAGAAGGAGTTGTGTTGGCTGATGCCCAATTCAACAAACCAGGTCCAGTAGATATTCTTATTGGCGTTGAATTATACAACGACATGGTTCTGCCAAGGAGAATTTCGCTAGGAAACAATTATCCAATGTTACAAAAAACTGTGTTTGGGTGGATGGTCAGTGGTCGGATTTCTGGGTTTTCGTCTTCTGCATCGATTTGCGGTGTTCTTACAAATAATGTAGAACTCGACCTGCACAAATTTTGGGAACTAGAGGAGATACAGCAAGGTTCGTCGGATCAAACACTTGAAGAACAGCAATGTGAGGAACACTTTAATCGATCTGTGGCAAGATCAACTGATGGTAGATTCGTTGTGAAATTACCATTCAAAGGAGAAGTCACTTCTTTAGGCTATTCGCAAAGATTAGCACAGCAACGTTTTTTCGCTGTAGAAAGACGTCTCAACGGAGACCCTGAATTCAAAACAACATACAATAAATTTATGGAAGAGTACATCAACCTGGGACATATGAGTGTGATCAACCCAGATGATATAATCCATCCCTGTTATTTTTTGCCTCATCATGGAGTTCTTCGACCAGAGAGCTCCACCACGAAACTTCGAGTAGTGTTCGACGCCTCTGCACCAACTTCCACAAGCATATCTTTAAATGATGTGTTAGCTACTGGTCCAACTATCCAGGATGATTTATTCGCTATACTGACACGTTTTCGTTTATCTAAATTCGTTTTCACGGCCGATATCGAGAAGATGTATCGTCAAATTATGGTGGACCAAGATGACCGTCGATTCCAACTAATTTTATGGAGAAACAACGACAATGAGCCTCTTCGAACTTATCAACTTAATACCGTAACTTATGGGACATCGTCAGCACCGTATCTTGCCACAAAATGCTTGCAACGGTTGGCTGAAATTGAAGAAAGTAGGCACCCGACAGCTGCAGCTATCGTCAAAAGAGATTTTTACGTAGATGACGTCATGACAGGGTTCAACAGTATGTCTGAAGCATTACATGCACGAAACGAACTTATTAAACTATTGCACAAGGGTGGCTTTAAGCTTCGCAAATGGTGCGGCAATCATCCAAAATTAATGGAAGGGTTGCACCCATCCGACATAGCTGTACAACTAGACTTCAACACGATGGAATGCGGTCACATTAAGACATTGGGCCAAGTGTGGATCCCAACAACAGATGAGTTTAAGATACAGATCAACAAAAACGAACACGTCAAATATACTAAAAGAAGTATATCATCCGACATTTCTCGAATTTTCGATCCGCTTGGGCTCGTTAGTCCAGTCACAGTAGAAGCTAAATTATTCTTGCAACACTTGTGGACGCTGAAACTTGATTGGGACGAAGAATTGTCAAACGAGCTAACCTGTCAATGGGTGCGTTACATGGAAAGCTTAAACTGTCTCAATAACATAAAACAGCCACGTCATCTTTTCGGAAACGAGATTCCAAAATCAACGCAAATACATGCTTTCGCCGATGCTTCAGAACGAGCTTACGGCGGAGTAATTTATCTACGTTCCATTACGCAGCACGGACAAGTGATTGTCCGCCTCCTTTGTGCTAAATCGAGATTAGCCCCAATCAAGAAATTAACAACCCCAAAGTTAGAACTATGCGCCGCTCTACTAACAGCACAATTATTAGCTAAGGTAAAAAATTGCATGCAGTTGACAGATACCACAACACATTTATGGACAGACTCGGAAATTGTGTTGGCATGGATCAATTCATCGGCAGCCTCCTACTACGCATTCGTGGCAAATAGGGTGACAAAAATTCTCGAAATTTCCAGCAAGGGCCAATGGCGACATGTTAGATCCAAAGATAATCCTGCCGACATACTATCGCGCGGCATTGAAGCATCCAAACTAAGCAGCTGCCACTTATGGTTTTACGGTCCTATGTTCCTGCATGGTCATCAGTCACTATGGCCTGCTCCATTCAAAGCCAGATCAGAATGTAAAGTGGAACTTAAGAGATCAATACATGCAGTAACAATCGATCCCAACAAACCACATTTCTTACACAATATCGATCATAAGAATTCCTTTTCCAAATTGGAAAGAATAACTGCTTATGTTATTCGTTGCACACAAATTCTCCGGAAGGCATCATTGGAACAAAACGAATGTCACTTATCCAGTGTAGAATTGACACGTGCTCGTCAAGTGATCATTCGCATGATACAAGACGAGGGATTAGCAGAAGAAAAAAATTCACTTCGTAAGGGCTTAGAAGTCAGAAAAACTAGTACAATTAAGGCTTTGTCTCCATTCATTGATCAACAAGGTCTTCTAAGAGTTGGCGGGCGGCTTCAATCTTCCTCACTTTCATTTGAGGCGAAGCACCCAGTCTTGCTACCAGATTGCCCATTAACAAGGCTGTTAATACAAGAGACTCATGTCCGCAACAAACATATTGGACCACAAGGATTAATGGCAATCATGCGACAGCAATACTGGCCACTCAAAGGAAAGATGATAGCAAGAACTATTATTCACAAATGCGTTATCTGCACCAAGGCGAAACCGACACTACTAAATCAAATCATGGGAAACTTGCCAACTGATCGCGTTGAACCAGCACGAGCATTTGTAAACTCAGGAGCTGACTTTTGGGGTCCAATATGGACTCATTATCGTATCAGGGGAAAACGTCCAACAAAAAGCTACGTGGCCGTATTTTGTTGCTTTGCAACAAAGGCCATACATATGGAGGTAGTCACAGATCTTACAACTGACGCATTCATCATGGCATTAAAACGTTTCATAGGAAGAAGAGGGATGTGCCGGAAAATATACTGTGACAATGCCACTAATTTCGTTGGAGCTAATAAGGAACTTGCTGAACTAAAAAATGCCGTGTTCGATGAAAGAAGCCAAGAAAAAATACAGGGTGTTTGCTGTTCGTACAATATCGATTTTAAGTTCATCCCACCACGAGCCCCACACTTCGGTGGATTGTGGGAAGCTGCCGTCAAGTCAGCAAAAAATCTATTTAAACGAAGTGCATCGAACGTCAGTCTTACATACGAGGAGTTAGAAACACTCATAATAGAAATCGAAGCGATTTTGAATTCGAGACCACTAACTCCGACGTCATCAGATGCTAACGACCTAACCGCCATAACTGCTGGACATATCTTAATCGGTGATCCCCTCACTGCAACAATTCATGTTGACGCGAAGCCTCTACATTTAAATTTAAAAAAAAGATATGAGCGCATTATCAGTATTAAAGACGACTTCTGGCATAGATGGCGGTCAGAGTACTTAAGTGATTTACAGCACCGATCAAAGTGGCAAAAGGTCCAAGACAATGTCAAAGTGGGCCAAATGGTTCTAATTCATGAAGATAATACACCGTCACTTCAGTGGCCGTTGGGGAGAATAGTAGAAACCTTCATAGGCCCAGATGGAAAAATTCGTGTAGCTAATGTGCGTACCAAAAATGGTATAATAAAACGAGCAATTCATCGACTAGCACTACTGCCGATCGATACAAGCGAACCAATCGAGCAAAACACATCCGAAAAACCAATATGCATAAATGAAACAATAACGGAGGCCCCTACGCCAACTGTTCAAGATAGTACCCCAAAAAAGCGGCGACGACTCAGCATAGGAAACGTTCTGCTAACAACTTTAATGGCCTGTTTTGTGACTACATCCCAATGCAGCCCAATCGTCGAGCAATTTACCAGACCTGGACTCTATTTCGAAAACATCGGAGCTACCAAAATCATATCAAGTCAGTGGAACATTGTAGTATACTACAATTTATCATCTTTTTGGATTGCCTGGGATTCGATTAGATCGACTACAGCAGCCCTTGATAACATTTGTCATCAAAGCGGTGGCCAATTTGCATGCGACAGGCTCGTAACCTTTTATGACCACTGGCACAGCGACATTGAAATGGAAAATGCCCTACTCAAATCCCCTATTGCAAGATCGAAACGGGGAGCAATAAATATTATTGGAAATGTAGCTAATTCCTTGTTTGGCGTATTAGACTCAAATTATGAAACAGAGATGAAACACCATTTGAGCCAAATCTACGACAACGAAGAATACCTTAACAAATTACTTAAAAACCACACATCAATTTTGGACGCAACACTAAACATCTTGAAACAAACTCAAGACGCCTCAAAACGGAAATTCACTGACTTAGATGCACAAATAAAGTTGATAATGTCAACTATCAATAATGTCAGTAATGCACTCGACAAAAGTGCATTATATTATACATTTACTTCATTGGCGTTGCAAGTACTAACGTTAACTCACAACTTCCAAATGCAACAACAGGCCTTAATAGACGCTATCACCGATGGTCATCATGGCAAGATTAATCCTCTACTCATATCCACTGATCAGTTTCGAAAGGAACTGCAAAACATTCGAACACACTTATCGCAAAATCTACAACTTCCAATAGAAGATGACAGCATCTTGGAGTATTTTCGACTCATTGAACTCAAGCTATTTAAAACGGATACACAGGTTGTATTTTCGCTACTACTGCCATTAGTAGATTCTGAAACATTTGAATTGTTCCAATTAACACCAATTCCAGCTGCAATAAATGGGTCACTTGTCATCATTAAACCTTTAACAAGATTTATCGGAATAAATTTGCATAAGGAACAACTGTATCCT
>NW_024033759.1:0-7161 GCF_002237135.1 Teleopsis dalmanni | reverse complement strand
TTTTACTTGCAAAAATGACTTGTCGAAGAAATGACTCAGTAACTGAGCAACTCTCTTCACTAAAACAAGAGCGAACATCAGTGGAACGAAACATGCTAAGCATAAAGGCGAAGGTAGAGAAGGAATTAGCGTTTGTGGATGTTAACATTTTAGAATGTCGACTGCAAATTTTGGAATCGTATTTTACAGAAGTTTGTCAAATACAAAGTAAAATTGAACGAGCATGTCCGGATGATGATAGGCGTAGCAAATTAGAGGACATATATGTCAGCATTAAATCACTTATTGTGGCCACAATCAACAATCAAAAAATAAGGCCGATACATGAATCAAGTGTATTGAATTCGTCGATTTTAAACAACTCCTCACATCATAGTCGTTTACCAGCATTGAAATTGCCAAGATTTGATGGTAAATACAGCGAATATAAACGTTTTTTCTCTGCGTTTACAAATTTAATTCACAACGACCCGTCGATAACAACAATTGATAAATTTAATTATCTTTTAAGTTGTCTTTCGGGTGCGGCGTTGAGCGTAGTACAACCATTTTAAATAACCGAGGAAAATTATACAAAGGCTCTAACGCAATTACAATTGAGATATGACAAAAAGGTATTAATTTTTATGGAACATATTAATTCCCTTTTTTTTATTAAAGATATGACGAAGGGCGACTCAATCACACTCAGGCATATTGTAGATACAGTGTCTGCTTTATTCGGTTCACTTCTATCGTTGGGTTCGGAAGCAGACATTCTGAACGCCATAATTATTCATTTAGTATTGTCTAAAGTGGATAACGAAACTAAAATTTTTTATGATTCTCAGCAAGATTTTGAGTCATTGCCATCTTGGGAAAGTTGCTACGCACTTTTCAGTCGAAGATGTCAATTTCTGGAAAGCAATTCGAAAAGATGCAATAATGATAAAGTAAATGATACCAAAAATAATTCTTTTAACAGAAAATTGGCCACATTTGTTAACACCAAAATCAATTGTATGAAGTGTAATGGAGGAGACCACAGCCTAGGATCATGTCCATCGTTTGTAAAACTGACTTTTAACGACAAATTCAAATTCGTAAAAGATCTTTCTGTTTGCTTAAATTGTCTACGCAAAGGGCACGTCGTTAAAAATTGTCAATCCACAGCTCGCTGTCGAATATGCAATGGTATGCATCATACGTGTTTGCATAAATTCAAACCCATCGAGCAAAATGTGAGACCAAATTTGTCAGACAGTCCACCTGGACAACTAAATTTTCCGCAATCTCCATCAATTTCTCTAGTATCGCGTACTAAACAACGATCATTGATTCCCACAGCTGTTGTACTTATTAAGGATAAATACGGTTTATACCAACCTATACGAGCATTACTGGACTCTTGTTCAGAGATAAGTTTTATCACTGAAAAAATGGCAAAGCAACTTCAATTACCATTTGAGCGAATAAACCAGGAAGTGTCAGGCATTGGTGATGTTAGAACACAAATTCGGCATTCAATAACTGCAACTATAAAATCTCGAATATCAAAATTTGAATGGTCATCGCAATTCGCTGTCACTAAACGTATCTCATTGAACCATCCAGAGCAGTTGATAGACACAACATCGTGGAATTTTCCTGAAGGCCTTGTTTTAGCTGATCCATTATTTTTTAAACCACAACACATTGACTTATTAATAAGTACGCAGGGATTTTTTGAATTAATATTAGATGGGAAAATTTCGTTAGGCACCAGCCTTCCATGTTTATTAAATACCGAATTAGGGTGGATCATCGGAGGACAATATAAAAATACGCCTACTGTCCGGGCACTCACTTGTAACTACATTCAGTCGTCTAACATAGATTCAGTAAATATACAGTCTTCTCCACGTACGGACGTGTTTTATAGTGCTCTTGCAAAGTTTTACTAGTTAGCGGGTGTTTAGCGCGATAACTACATACAAAGTTCAAGATAAACGAAGTTATTGAGTGCTGAATCGCAGTATATATGCAAAAACTATTGAAATAGTGAATAAATGTTCAAATCAATTGTTCGTATTTATATTGTGATAGCATAAAGATTTTGGCGCTCTTGTAATAATTCGCCTTATTTTGGAACGTAAATTTAATTTAAATTAAACAAATCTGACAGAGACAGATAGTTACACTAGTGTCTGGTTTTTCTATACACAAACACATAAAAGCTGATAGAGACAGCAAATAAAAGCTTTTAAACTTAAAATAATAAACTAAAATAAGTGTTGCAAAACGCAAAAACGAATTTTGGATAAAATTAATTATCCATAAATTTAATACGTGTTATTTTGTGAAAAATTTGGAACACTTATATTAATATTTAATATTTATTTTATTAAAATAATAAAAAATTTATTTATATTAATATTTGAATATTTATTTGCATTTAAAATACAACTTAAACAAAATCAAATGTGATATATGGTACATTTTTATACTAATTAACATTTTAATTTAACCGATTCTTTTTTTTTTTTTTTAAAAATAATTTAATCTTATTAAAATAATTTCTACTCAAAAATCACTTGTTCTGCTGCATGGGCGATACGCTAATTTATGCGAAATAAGATCAACGTAGCATAAATTTTGCATAGCAAAATAAGATCAACGAAAACCAAACATTAACTAACACAATTTCAAATAATGAGTGTTCAACGAAGTCCCTTAGCAACACGAAGCCAAAAACAGCTACAGGCCGAAAACAATTCAAACTCAATTGAAAAAAACTACGACACTTGTTTAAACCAAAAACTAGGTAATATATCTCACTCTTGGAGTGAACAATGCCGTACCCCACTGATAAGCTCACCTCATACGCTCACGGTGGGACTCTCCCCATCAAATCTAATAGCACATTCCTGCTCAACATCAACATGTACTACAAATAGCGTCACAGTATGCACTGCAAACTCGATAACTAACACCTTGAGTTCTACATCAACTCAGATATCCGTTTCGTCTACTCATGCCTTATCTTTACTTCCAACAACTTCGGTAAGTTCAATCGCTAATATATCAAACAATATACTGAACGAAATACCTACTACATCAAATTGCGCTATGTTCTCGACACCTGTGCACAAAGAGCAGAACAGCCAAAAAACTTTCAAAGTACATACTCAATCGAAGGGAAACTCAAGAGAAAACTCATTAAGCAACTCTTCAATACAAAAAATTAATCTTCCAAAAGAAAGTCAGAAAAGAACTCGTTCAAGTCCTGAAATTCGTCGTTCAAAAAATGCTGAACAAACTAAAAAACAAGCTAAATTAGATAGTTACTGGCTAGACAATCCAAGCCGTTCCGCAAATAGATTTTCAGTACTAGAAACAGAAGAGGAAGAAGTTGAAGAAGTGACACAACATGCCGAAAAGCAGCCCAAACCTCCACCAATATTCGTAGATAGGGTGAATAACATAAATCCTCTCATAAATCTTTTGTCCTCACAAGTAGAAAACAATTTTGAGCTAAAAGTTTTAAACAACGAAAAGGTAAAAATCCAAGCAAAAACAACTGAGTCTTATGTTACAATAGTAAAGCAACTCGAATCGAAAAAAACCGAATTTTATACCTACAAGCCTAAAGATGAACGAAATTTTAAAGCTATCTTGAGAAATATGCATTCGTCTGTCAATACCGAGGACATTAAAACAGCTCTGGCGGAAATAGGCCATAAAGCTCTAAACGTGTTCAATATGAAACACAGAGAATCGAAAAAACCACTTCCTCTCTTCATTGTAGAACTTGAGCCTCAACAAAATAACAAGGAGATCTACAGCATAAAGAATTTGATGCATAGTCGAGTCACGTTTGAGCCTCCTCGTCCTAAACGAGACATCCCTCAGTGTAGTAACTGCCAAGACTATGGCCACACGAAAAGTTATTGTCGAAGACATCCGAGGTGCATCAAATGTGCAAAAAACCATTCTTCGTCTCAATGTCCAATCCAAGGAAGAAGTACTGAAGTCAAATGCGTATTATGTGAAGGAAACCATCCTGCAAATTATAAAGGCTGTTCGATTTATAAGCAGCTACAAACTGCGAAATTTCCAACACTAAAACCTAAACCAACAACAACTACAAACAAAGAAACTGACGAAGAAAAAGACAAAGTTTCTATCCCAAGGGATCCCAAAAGAAGTTATGCTAGTGTGCTAGTGGAACAATCACCTAAATCTCATACTATTCCTAAATCTCCAGATACCATGAGCGAAGTTCTAATAGTAGTTAAGCAAATGTTAGAACAAATCACTACGTTAATGAATGTTCTTGTCACGCTGACGACTAAATTATGTCCGACAGTGAATTAAATATAGTGCTCTGGAATGCGAATGGGCTGTCAAAACATTGTTTAGAGCTACAAGAATTTTTAAAAGATCAAAAAGTAGACATCATGCTAATATCCGAAACACGTTTTACTTCAAAACATTATTTTAAAGTACCAGGCTATGACTTTTACCACACTATGCATCCCGATGGAACGGCTCATGGGGGAAGTGGCATTTTAGTTAAAACAAATATATTACACTTTGAAATGCAACAATACCGCACTGAAGAGATTCAAGCAACCAGCATATCAGTAAAAGATTGGTGTGGCTCAATCACAATAACATCAGTATACTGTCCACCAAAACACGCAACTAAGACGGCAACATATAAAAAATTCTTTAGAACCTTAGGTAACAGATTTATTGCGGGGGGAGATTTTAATGCTAAACACGTTGAATGGCTCTCGGCTTTCAACACCCAAAGGACGACAGATGCTTGCGGCTATAAGAAGCGAAAACCTTTCAACTATCTCGTCTGGGACCAACTTATTGGCCCACGGATCCCAAAAAAATGCCAGACTTGTTAGACTTTTGTGTTACTAAAGGAGTGCGACAAAACGACACTTTCTGTAAATCTAGCTTTGATCTTTCATCAGATCACTCGCCAGTATTATTACGGATAAAATCGAATATACAACTTAAAGTTCAAAAATGTTATCTGCACAACAAATTAACCAACTGGGATGCCTTTAGGCATACACTTAAGGCATTACTTGATGAAAAAACGGCGCTTAAAACAGACGAAGAAATTGCGCTTGCAACTGAACATCTTATAAGGAGTATTCAACAATCAGCCTGGAGATCCACGCCTTCAAACATGCAACAATTCGCCACACCATTATGTAGTACGACTCAAGAACTTATAAGAGCCAAAAGAGCAGTCAGAAGGCGCTGGCAACAAACCAAATCTCCGAAAGATAAAAAACTTTTTAATGTGCTGATCAAAAATCTAAAAGAACATCTGAAAACAACCAGAAATTTGGAAATACAAAGAAATCTCCAAAGACTAGACGCAACTACTTCCACCAACTACTCTCTCTGGCGAGCAATCAAGAAACAGACAACAACGCACAATGCACCAGTAAAAAACGAACTTGGGCAATGGGCCCGAACAGATACAGAAAAATGCAAAGCATTTAAGGACCATCTGTCTTCAGTTTTTGTTCCAAACATTAATGAAGCCCCAAATAGTATATCTGAAGAGATTAGAGAGGTTTTACTGCAAACGCACCAACTGGACCTTCCAATACAAAAATTCTCCATTTTCGACATAAAATTTGAAATCAAGAAACTAAAAATAAATAAAGCACCCGGCTATGACCTAATTACTTCAAAAATATTAAAGGAGTTACCGGATGAAGCAATAGTACTGCTGCGAAACATTTTTAATTCTATTGTCACAAAAGGCTTTATCCCTCCTCAATTCAAGGTGGCTCAAATCACCATGATACTCAAACCTGGGAAAACGGCAAAAGATGTTAAGTCATATAGACCAATTAGTCTTCTACCGGTTATGTCAAAGTTGTTGGAAAATTTATTTCTTACCAGATTAATGCCCATTGTCAATAGAAGGAGACTAATTCCGGAATATCAATTTGGTTTTAGAAAAAAACACAGTACAATAGAGCAAGTACACAGAGTGGTTAATGTCATACATACAGCATTTGACAAAAAGAAGTACTGCACAGCAGCATTTCTGGACATATCCCGGGCATTTGATAAAGTTTGGCATAACGGCCTATTGTTTAAGCTTAAAAAGATGCTCCCAATTAATTACTATATTTTCTTAAAATCTTACATCGAATCACGATATTTCTTTGTAAAACAGGGGGATGAAATGTCAACTTTGCAGCCAATTCAGGCTGGAGTGCCACAAGGCAGTGTCTTGGGACCAGTGTTATACTTACTCTTCACTAACGACTTGCCTACCACCGTTGGTACTGAGATTGGAACTTTTGCCGATGATACTGTGGTAATTGCTACGGACGATAATCACCAGTTAGCATCAAACAAACTCCAGCGAGCGCTAGATAACATTTCCCAGTGGCTTAAAACCTGGAGAATAAAAGCAAATGAGACTAAGTCTTCACAAATAACCTTTACAATGAGAAGGAAAAATTGCCCTCCGGTACGACTTAACGATATCTTAATCCCTCAATCTACCCAAGTGAAATATTTAGGAATACACTTTGACACAAAACTAACTTGGAAGCACCATATTTTTACCAAAAGAAAAGCACTTGGCATCAGAATGCGGGAGCTCTACTGGATACTAAACAAAAGTTCAAAGCTTTCCGTGGAAAATAAACTTCTTATCTACAAAGCGATACTCAAACCAATCTGGACATATGGCATTGAACTCTGGGGAACTGCTGCATCTTCAAATATTGAGATTATTCAACGTTTTCAATCAAAAACCCTTAGATTAATCTTAGATGCTCCTAGATATATAACAAATGAATGTATAGATTATTTAATAGATTAGATTCTTTATTATTCAATTTCAAAAAAAAAAAATTTTTTAACATAAATAAGTAATAAGCCTTAAGTCTAAAAACATTATAGTTACTTAAAAATATTGAATTGAACAAACAAAGAATACGACAATGACTTATAGTCGTCTGTCGGAGATGTTGGTTTAAAATAAATTTACTTTCTTGCATAACGTTTAGAAAATTAAAATTTAAAATTTACAAAATTAAAATTAAGAATTTACAAAATTTAAATTTACAAACTTAATTTATATTTACAATACAAAAAGGAATTATACAGAATTTAAATTAATTGTATAGCTTTTAAATATTAATT
>NW_024033758.1:0-7164 GCF_002237135.1 Teleopsis dalmanni | reverse complement strand
TACAAAGAAACCATCAACGGGCTTACTCTGTTCCTTAGACCCCATATTCATCGTCTGGGTTTCTGCACATCTTTAAGAAAGAAATGGGTCTATGATTTACTATCAAATACGGCAGAATATTGATCAAATCCTTTTTTAAATGTCTCTAATGGACACCACTCCATTTTCCTTCAAAATGACTTGTTTCAAGTTTGAGTACAACTGTTTTGAATGTAAATTAGTCTTTTACCTTTTTGTCATCTTTATCTTTATGAGTCTTTTATGTGGGATAAAAGATAAAAAAATTATTTTAAAAAAAATTAAAGCAAAGGCTGATCATGTGACAAAAGTCATGGAAACGCTACTGGCCAATCGGCATCCATAGAAAAAAATTGGACACCATTTTCAAACAATAGTTGTAAAGATGACAAGAAAAAAAAACATCACTAAACAAATGAAAATGTCTTTACCTGATAAGATTGAGACATTCCACCATGGAAGTCTACAAATTACTGAGTTTTGCTGACATCGCAAACGTAGATCTTCAAAAAACAATTTCTTTTATTTACCTAGGAGGTTGGTTTCAAAATTAGTGTTTTTATGACTGGAATTGCGATAATAAAATGCAGACCATGCACTTCTTGGACAGAGAAAGTACTCTGCCATTTTCTTAAAGCAAAAGCACTCCAAAAAGTTAGTCTGTTCTATGAAAGCAGAGGTCAGTGACAAAATAACTGCCCACATCTATGCTCTCACCCTTACAGCTTCTATTAGATTCTGTGGGCACTTTAGTATAGACCATACTATAGTCGTTTGTATGCCTACCAGATAGTGATATGGGAGACGAAATGTTAGATTAACGTTAGCTGTTTCTAAATTCTTCCGACGTTGGGAACAAATATTTATTTTTTATTACGTGCTACATAATTTTATTAAGGAGTTATTCATATTTTTTTCATCACCCATAATGTCTCTTCTACAACAAAAAATAAGTGAAATTGAAAAGACGACATGGACAATGAAACTAATTTTTTCGTGGTGAGAATTTATACGTTGTACCGTTTAGAATGGATAGCGAATAATGGCTTTCTTGCTAATTGAAAAACTTCGAACTTATTTCACTTTCTCTAGATACCTGCAGCTCATTTATTTAAACTTATGCAGAAATATCTATTATCCTTACCAATAAAATATAATCCTTTTAATATTATTTTATTTTATTTATTATTTTATTTAATAATATGTTATTCGGACGGACAGCATTGCCACCTTATCTTTTTCTTCGTCACCAACAACATACTGCTGTAGAGTCACTATAGTATATTGTTTACAGTACTGTGTAGATCTGCTGATGTGGTACCTATAAATGAGCAACATGAAGTCTTATGAAACCGATCTGTGTCTAAAATATATTTAAAATAAATAATTCTGTGGGCTACCAACTCTTTCTTCGCAAACAGTAAAATGATTGCAACTACCAAACTCACTTCTAAATGCAAATAAAAGAATCAATACGTATGAATTCGAATTGATGATATCGATAAAGGCAACTAAGTCTTTAATACAGTATCCATAAGAAATAATATTTCTGAAGACAATTACATTTTGACTTTTTGATCTACGTTACTTTTAGTTTCCAATACAAATATGTTATGTGAAATATTTCTTCTCATGGATCTTTTACCTAATGATTCTGCAGTCACTGTGTATGTCCATATCTGCAAAGTGTTAAGATGAAGTGAGGATGTCGTAATTGATATTTAAGACGCACTTGACTGGAGAGCAGTATGTTTTAGAAGGACATCGAGTTTTTGTTTTTCTTTTGACTTTAAAAACTAGGTATAGCAATTCGCAAAGCTATAGTAAATCAAGTGAGGAGTTATTACTTGCAAATTAAGTAACACTCATACAGCTTCAATCTATATTTATTTTTTTTTTACTCAAAAGCCAAATATTTATTTTAATTTCTCATTAATCTTTTTCTGTTGCGATTATTAAAGAACATGTCTCCAAAACATATGTCATTACATGTTACATATTTTAAGTACACTATAGATCTACTTTACACAAATGGTTTGTTTTAAAACCATATTTAGTTTCTAGAGTATAGTTTTGTTTAGGTTCATGAAAACATCTGTGTAATATCATCGCACCTAAGCAATTTGTTTACGCAGTGCACGTTTACTATAGGAAATCGCATATTGGATGGGCTTTGTTTTTAAAAGAATTATGTTATTTTTATTTTAAAACAAGTTTTCTTTTTCTTCGAAGCCATTTGTCTTTCTTTTGATACCAAATGTTTTAAATTAATAACCTTTAGACTTTGACTTAAAAGATAATCTAAGCTTAAATAAAGAACTCAAACCATATGTCCATTATACTAGAATGGCACTTGTGGTAGTAAAATTCTTCAATATTATAGGCAAGGCATAAAAATAGTTACTTAAGTATTTGTGAATTTTTAAAAAATGACTCGTTCTGCAGTCTAAACTTGTTATCTTCATTTAAAGGATTTTATATATATTTTGAATTTTCAAGGCACGCATTATAGTATGTTATATACATATGACAGATGAACTATTTTGCTTCTCTTTATTCCTTTGCTATATTTGATTTTGTTATAAAAGATTCAAGGGCTTTAATTGCTGCCTGACTATCAATGGAAATGGCAACACTACATCTGTCCTCGATGTGACTAGGATTTCAGCCTGAAAATTATTATGAGAATTATTCATGTTGTCAGATGGTACGAAGATTCCCGCTCCTGCCCTACAGTTCATTTTCGAGACATCTGTATATATTGATATATCATAGTTTGCTTCGAAATTTTCCTTTTCCATTCATTTCTTGAAGCGAGTGTTGTCTGAAAATTCTTTTCGAAGTCTATGCACGGATTCACATAATCCGATGTTATCTTATACAGACAGCTTAGATGACATATACACATAATATTTACAGAGTTTTGTGAAGTATTTTATTACCGAAGGATGTGTTGTATATAATTGCGTACTGATACCGATATGTTAACTCGGTTACTTGGCTACCCGGTTTGCAAACTGAATACCAAAATTATATATTTTATTTATTTTTATATTTCAGTAATAATTCTTTTCAATTAATTCGACTTCCTAACTTAAATCAAGAAAGTTGTTCCACTTACTATTTAGACTAACATTATGGGTTATTTAGAGAGCTCACAGAGGAATGCTTAATGTGACTCGAATAATTGGCTTGAAGGTGTCTGCACGTAAAAAAATTCACTTTATAAATATAATATTAAATAGTAAAACAATATTTAGCAGAATTAATTTTTTCTTTACGAATTTTTTTTAATTGTCGTAATTATATTTGTAATACTCCCAAAAAGCAATACTTAATAAAAATATTTGAACGAAACCAGATATTGGAGTCAACACTTTCCTAAGAAAAATAAGTCAAACTTTGTGTCTACGGTAATATTATATATGTACATATGTTCATATATTGTATATATGTATATGTATATGTATTGAAGAATATATGAGGTATTTAGGTATATAAAGATGTGTATGTTAATAAAAAGCGTTTCTGTGTTTGGATCCAAAAATTCCTTATCGTAAAAAGCAGTAAAAAAGTTATGCTCAGTGAATACGCAATGGCATTCTGCATTTCTTCAGTGCATGCGTTGGCTTGCAAATGCCTCTAATAGTCGAAAAATAATTACGGTACGCACCGCGCCGACGCGTCCATGGTTAGGCAAATTCAAAAATTGGGTGCGTTTTAACGACAGAATTTCAAATGACAACTTCAAACTTTATGTCGCGTCGATTTTTTACACGCTACTACGTGGAGAAATCGTTATACTTACTCTTCTTCTTCTTCTTCTTGTTGTTGTTGTTGTTGTCATAGTATTCGTTGTATCGAATCAGTCAGCGGTGCTTGGAAATTAGCATTTATTTAGCTTTAAATCTTGCTTAGAAACACGTTTTGAATTTCAATTATGATTTTAACTGCGCTCAAAACCACGTGAACTGGTATGAAGCGTCTGCGATGGAGCGTCTGCGATGAAACGTTGTCGATGGAGCGTTGTCGATGGAGCGTCGTCGATGGAGCGTCGTCGATGGAGCGTCGTCGATGGAGCGTCGTCGATGGAGCGTCTGCGATGGAGCGTCGTCGATGGAGCGTCGTCGATGGAGCGTCATCGATGGAGCGTCGTCGATGGAGCGTCGTCGATGGAGTGTCGTCGATGTTTTCTAGTTGAATTATTAAAATAAATCGGAAAAATGTAAACGGCCAATGAAAGTTGAAGTAGAAGCAAATCAAAATTTAGATTTATGTTCCAAAGTTTTATGTGATGAATTAAAATTAATAATAAATGAAGATGTCAATGAAAAGTATTAAAAATTAAAAATTATGTATATGAAAGAATTCCTCAACAAAACTTGCACAGCCCATCTAAACTCGAATATACGGATATATCTGAAACCATATTAATCATATTAAAATATATACATACATATATTAATAATTATAGAGAGTTTTCGAACAGTAGTGAATTGCAACAACAAAATTTTTATTATTTTTTAATTTATTGTTTAATTTAATTTGTTATTATTAAAACATGCAACAAATAATATCTCTACAAACGGAATAGTATTGAAATTTAACAATTAAAAAAAATAATTAATTAACTAAAAATATGATTAATTAATTCAATTATTCTACAGCTAGTTTATGATTTCGTTCTAATATAAACACAGCAAGTAAAATTATTAATAAAAACTTCCATAGCAATAGTAAGAAAACTCCAGATAAATATGCCAACATAAAAAGTCAAGTACGGCTTTGGATCAGTTGGTTAAGATGCGCTGGCTCTGATCTTCAAATTTGGCAGGGCACGAGTTTAATTTCTGTTACTTGCAGTCTCAAAAAATTATTTAGAATTAATTAAATACAAGAATTGTTTTCAAGACCACTGATGATGAATATTTGACAATATTCTAAACAGCTGTATGGTCAACCAAAAAATCAAAAATAATTTTGGTCAAAAATCAAAAATAAGAAGCAATTGTCCATACATCTACATGCAAACCGCTGATTTAACCAATAATTGCGCTTATTGGAAATGGCACTTCTTTGTCTGTTCTCTAACCTGACCAGCAACCAGTAGTCTAAATGACGTGTTTATTATTATTATTATTATTGAGTAAGGGATCGTGCACTGCGACCTAAAAGATCTATTGTGCCCCTTTGTCGGGTTAGAGTATTTCTCCAAGTCCGATTTCTTTAATGAAAGACAGTATGGATCCTATCTTCCCCAGTCTTGAATCCTTATGATCCATGAAATACCCTCCTAGGTGTTTCTTTCGTTTATGCATCAGTGCCGGGCACTCCCCAAGCACATGGTATGCCGTTTCTCTCTCTTCCCTGCAGTATCTGCAGTCTGAGTTGGATTGAATTCCTAACTTCAATAGGTGATTATTCAATCTGCAGTGACCGGTCAGTAATCCCGTAATAATTCTTATGTTAGTCTTTGATTGCACTATGCAATCTTTAAAGCGTTTTAGGTTGTAAGTCCCTAAAAGCATTTTAGATTGTGAGAGTCTTGGTAGCATTAACCAATAGAGTTCTCTCTCTTTTTTCTCTGCGTCATTCATGATAATGGATAGAGCTCCTTTGCCTAGACCACAAAATGGTTCTGGGCCTATCATTCTTGATGCCGCGCCTCTTCTTGCAAGTTTGTCTGCCATTTCATTACCTTGGATACCAGTATGTCCCGGAATCCATAAAAGGTGCACTTGATTGATCCCACCGAGTGTGTTTAGCTTGTCAATGCATTCCCATACCAGTTTGGATGTTACCTGGTAAGATATGAGTGCCATTATAGCTGCCTAGCTGTCAGTCAGTATTGCAATTTTACGGTTCCGGTAGTTACGTTCAAGATTGAAACTGGCGCATCTATCTATCGCGTATATTTCCGCTTGAAAGATGGTTGTATTGTTTCCTAATGCTTCCCAGTATTTTTTGCCTGGTCCATAAACACCAGCTCCAGTTCCCTCATTGGTGAGAGAGCCGTCTGTATACCATGTTATCATGGTTTCTTTTATTTTTGGGATGTTAGACAAACCTTCCCAGTTCTTTTTGTTGCCAAGTTCAGTTTTGAAGTTTTTTGTAAAGTTATGCTTTACAATCATCCTGTCCATTGGCATTTCAATTTCTGGGATTTGTGCAGCCAAAGTATCAAGTTTTTTGCTATTGGTTTCAAGACCAGTCACCTTATTTGTATTTACTCTTAGAGCAGCCCTCTTCGCCTGTGATTGCACATAGATATGAAGAGGAGTAAGTTCCATGAGTACTTCAATTGATGACGTGGGACATGTTCTCATTGCTCCTGTTATGCTTACACATGCAAGTCGTTGTACCTTGTTGAGTGTGTTGATAACGCTTTGTTGATTTGTGCAGTTCTGCCAGACTATTGATCCGTAGGTGATCATTGGTCTGATTACTGCTGTGTATATCCATCGCAGTGACTTTGGTGTACATCCCCAATTTTTACCTGCGATGGATCTACATGTCATAAAGGCTTTGGTTGCCTTTTTTGTCATTTTTTGGATATGAGATTTCCATGTTAATTTTTGGTCTAAAATTATACCCAAAAATTTTACCACCTTTTGTAGTTTTATTTCAAACCCATCTAAGCGGATGGGTTTAAGGTTTTTTATTTTGTATTTCTTAGTGAATAGCACAATGGTTGTTTTTGCTGGATTTATTTTCAGCCCAACCGAATTGCACCATTCTTTAGTTAGTTTTAAGCCTAACTGGATTCTTTCGCACAGAGTACTCTCAAATTTTCCTCTGCAGATAATTACCACATCATCGGCGTACCCCTGGATTTGGAAACCATTCCTGTCCAGTTTTACCAATAGTTCATCCACTACCATACTCCACATAAGGGGTGATAATACTCCACCTTGTGGGCACCCTCGCGAAGTATTTACAAAAATATTACCATTGCTGGTCGGAATTTCTACTCTCCTGGTGCGAAGCATATTGCTCATCCAGCGTGAGAGTGTGCCATTGATTCCTCTTTTAGAAATAGTTGAGTTTATAACCTCATGTGAAGTGTTATCAAAGGCTCCTTCAATGTCTAAGAAAGCGCAAATTGCTATCTCTTTCTTATCTATGCTGTCCTGAATCGTGTTACTT
>NW_024033757.1:0-7164 GCF_002237135.1 Teleopsis dalmanni | reverse complement strand
AATGACTGCGCCATTGTTTTGGATGTTGCCGGTTTTAGTTTATTTTATTCGTATAAGTGAAGTGGCATTGCTGCGAATTGATATTGTTTGTTGTTGTTGTTGTTGTTTGTTGCTTAAAAAACTTTTCTCTTGCATGTTGAATTTCACACTATTGGCGTTTAACTATTGGCGTTTATTTGTTATCTGTTAAATATTGTTTTTCTTAATGTTTTACAGTGTAAATAAACAATAAATCGCAGCCCAGAACACTTATTGCATATCAAAAGCGCTAAGAGTTGCATTTTTGTTTATTACAAAATATTCTTTGGCAACAGCAGGAACGAAAGGAAAAAGTGTTGTTGCATAAATTATACCAAAGCTGCTGAAAGGTACGCGTGTATTTTTGTATACATGCCGTGCTTTCCTACCAACTTCGTCTAATAAAGCAGCAGCGAGCGAAGTGCAGCGCAATGAAATCTTTAATTAAGCAGCTTGGCCACTTCAGTGCGAGCTGCCCTCGGTACATTGTTCTCTCCCGTATCTATTGTCGGCATGGCAATGTGTGATTTGTTAATTGCATTTCAGTTTAATTAATTGAAGTTCAAAATTGTTGAGAGCGGGTGTGAAGGGAGATTTCGGGCATTTCGGGAATTTTTAATCTGTTTAACAAATTAGCTGTTAATAAAATTATGTATTTTATGGTGAAAATGTGAATGCCAAGCAAGATTTACTCAAATACTACGTGTATGCAAGTTAGATTTTGTTCCGATTTTAAGGATATGGAAGGTAAACATGGAAAGAATACTTAGATAAAATTATCATTTTATCTATCAATATATGTTTATCTATCTAAAAATTTTTTTTTGATTGTTAGAATTAAGTTTTGACAATTAGCACAAACTGGTGCGAACTAAACAGTAAAATGTATTCTGTACAGAAATAGTACTTAGATAAATTTATCTATTAATTTATCAATACCTCTTTATCTATGTAAATACAGTCAAACCTCCATAACTCGAAGTTCAATTTTGCAAAGAGGTTCGACTTATGTAAACTTCGAGTTAGAGAATTTTTTTTTTTTTATTTTTATTTTTGAAAGAAACTAGAATTATATTTTAAGACATTTATTTATTTATTTAAATCAAATACAGCACAGAACTTATAGTGAAGTAAAATAATTAGAAATTAGTTTTGGGATTTTAATTTTTTTTTGTTATTTTCAGTAAAAATACATTCCATTTTATTTAAGGCCTTATAGTGATCATCAATTGTAGTATCTTTCGTTTGCAAATATAAATTCTGAATTTTGAATGAGTCTTCTACTTCATTCTTGGAAGGCTGATAAACAATTACATCCACGAAACCCTCATCATCAGTTTCGGTTGCGCTTAGAATTGGATCCAGTAATTTAGAGCTATAGTTCTCAATAATATCGTTATCTGTAGGAGAGCTTCATGTACAAATTTCATTGTCAAGCTCAATATAATCGTTAAGAGCAGCATTGGAAGTTATTTTATTTACTTTAAACCACGCTGCCAGCGACTGGCATTTGCACAAAGAAGCAACATAAGAAAGAAAAAAATTAAACATTTGGTTTGGAAAAAAGGACTTCCCCTAACAGCAAAATGCATTTATACTTAACACAAAAATTCGACTTATAGAGTTATAGAGAAATTCGAGTTATAGAAGTTCGAGTTATGGAAGAACTCTAAAACCTTAGTGCACTGTTTTTGGTTCGAGTTATAGAAGTTCGAGTTATGGAACTTTGACTGTATATCTTTTTTGACTATTAGAATTAACTTTAATCAATTAGTTCGATTCGTACTAGTCAGTAAATGATTACATAAATTTATCTATTTATCTACGTTTAGCTTTTTTGATTTTGACAGTAAGTATAATCACACCACACTTACTGTCGAACTTACCGATTCGTAAAATCTGTTCTCCATGCATTATTATAATCTGTTTTTAGTATATAGTTCATTCCATTGGTTAGCGCTTCAACTATCGCAAAAATTTATTTGTTACTTTTTTTGGAATGGACTCGTAAATAAAGAATAAGATAGTAGTAGAGTATTGTTGTCAGAAGCAGCATTAATGTACAATGACACCTTTGGCTTTTTTATGCTATTCCTAGAGTAAGTTTTCTAAGCCAAACCATAAATAAATTTAATAATATCAACATTTTTTTTATATTCAACGTTTCAGACTTCAATCGGTTGAGTGAAAGTTTAATGGAAGTACTAACCCAATTCTTTGACAACAGTGAAACTCGCGCAGATACGACGTGTGACCGCTTCACTCTACATTTCATAAAATTTGCAGATTTAGAGGTACTATACACCAATAAAAATCATTGCATCCAAGATTTCAGATATCAATTGCGTTATTTAATGTTAAATGAAAGTACTGTACCCATTCCCAATTTTAAAACATGAGTAATAAGATATGCAGATATTTCACTTTATATTTTATAGAGTTTACAGGAATAAATGCTTTTCAATCCTACACTAACCTTAAAAAGATAATTGCTTCTATAAAAACTTAATGTTTGTGCTAATTGTAATGTAGTCCATGATTATATTCTATATTTATATCGAATTTAATACATACAAAGAAATTTTTAGACACTATAATGTATCAATTTTTACAGACGGCTCAAAAATATATTACGGGGTAGGAACAAGAATATTCGCCCTATTTATAGATATGAACCAAGGAAGGCTAACTAATGAGGCGGTTTTTCAGGCTTAAGCGTTAGTGATAAGGTTTTTAGGCTAAAATTTAGAGATAAGGTCTACAGGCTGAAGTTTAAAGATAAGGGAAGCACGACAGGTCATTGCAATTTACATCAAGGACAGTTGTAGCGTTGCTATTTTTATTGACAACCAAGTGGCAATCAAAGCTTTTCAGTCTTCCATCTTGAAGTCAAAGCTAGTTGAAGAATGTTGAGAGGCAGTTGACGAGCTAAATCGGTTACCTGACATCACACTCATTAAGGGTTCCTAAATATAGGAAAGGAAAGG
This sequence comes from Teleopsis dalmanni, assembly GCF_002237135.1. Taxonomy (NCBI): domain Eukaryota; kingdom Metazoa; phylum Arthropoda; class Insecta; order Diptera; family Diopsidae; genus Teleopsis; species Teleopsis dalmanni. The sequence continues at coordinate 4,159 of NW_024033757.1, read as the reverse complement.
AATGAAAATTTAGATACCGGCCTATGTTCGTCTAGATATAGTAACGAGTAGTATTCACTTCTACTTTCCTTTAGCTATGAATAATAAATGGAAGACACTTAGGTCATATGTAAATTTCCGGTTAACTTGTCTATCTTATAATAAGACCAGCTCTTGGGAATTCATTAAAAAGGGTCGCATGAATGCTACAAGGTTTACAGTTTGCAGTATGATCTTCTTTAACTTTAATTTTCTTGGAGGTCATCTATGTAGATTTTTGTGTTTCACTAGACGCACCATTTTCGACACTGGGATGCAATAATATATATATATATATATAATAATAATATATATAATAATATTAGAATAAAGTATTAGTGTTGCTGTTAAGCTAGACTTACTTTGTATAGGGACAAAGAAGCTTTATTAAATTTTTAGAAGGGTTTTCGAATAACAAAGAAAGAAATAAAGGACAAACACAAAAATTTATTTTTTAATTTTATTGAAATTTGGCTGACCATACAACGCTGTTTCGAGTATTGCCAAGTACTCTTCATCAGTGGTCTTTGGGAATAATCGAATTTTATTCAATTAGTTTATAGTCCGTATATAATTTGTTTAGACTGCAAGTGCCAGGCTTAGAACTCGTGCCTGTCAAATTAGAAGCGATGACTAATAGTGTTTATCCACAAAAAGCCAAGGCTGCACAAACTTTCAATGCTCAAGTTCCAGGTTTTATTGTCACTTATTTTAATTTAATTAGTGACAACAACCAAAGCACTTGCCGTGCTTTAAATTAGAACGAGCTTATAAACTACAGCTTTATTTTGGAAACACAAATTCAACGAATTGAAAGTTTAACTTTTTGGGTTTGCCTTATTCTTTATTTCTTTTCAAAGCTACTCTTTTTGTAGAGACATATTGTACTGCATATTTTTTTACTTACTATATGTAAAGCGACCATTCTGGTGCTTTTTACAAAGAAGCTATGCTATGTTATTCTACAAATCCGCTTATTGCGGTTAGGAAAAGCTGAACAATATTATATTTTAACCTATTGTTCTTTACTTTTCACAAGTCTAATATTTGAATAAAGTATTAGTATTGCTGTTAAGCTAGACTTACTTTGTATAGGGACAAAGCATTGAAAGTTTGTGCAGCCTTGGCTTCTTGTGGATAAACACGATTAGTCATCGCTTCTAATTTGACAGGCACGAGTTCTAAGCCTGGCACTTTGCAGTCCAAACAAATTATATACGGACTATAAACTAATTAAATAAAATTCGATTATTCCCAAAGACCACTGATGAAGACTACTTGGCAATACTCGAAACAGCGTTGTATGGTCAGCCAAATTTCAATAAAATTAAAAAATAAATTTTTGTGTTTGTCCTTTATTTCTTTCTTTGTTATTCGAAAACCCTTCTATAATAATATTATTTATTTATTTTTTTTCTTTTGCGGTGAGGCTTGAAACCCATCTTGGCCTAGCAGTACCATCGTCATGACACAGGTTTGTCGGACTCTTATCGACTAAAACATCATACATTTTAATCAGGGAGACCTTCCTGGGACCACTTTTGTTTTACTTTAGGAATATATATAATAAAAAGTAATATATAATATATGAATAATTTAAAATACAAAAAACATGTTTTTAGACCAGATCTTAGTTTGATTTGAACCCAACGAATTGTAATATATTTCACTTAAGTAATATTTTTATTTCTAAAGCCGATTTTATGTTCTCCCAAGATACTTTGATATTATATTTAATCCTTTTATTCCTAGGTGGAACAGAGGGTCGTAACAAATAGTTTCCATTGAACTCTATCTAATGCAAGACGTTTTGTTTCACTCCAGCTCTTTCCAGCATTTCTTAATTCGGCTTCAGTTTGTCGTTTCCAAGTATTGCGCGGACGCCCTGGTCTTCTACTGCCTTGAGGGTTGAAATCTAAGACATTTCTTGCGATATCATCAGCGGGTTTTCTTAACGTATGGCCAAGCCATTTGTATTTGCGCATCATTATTTCATCAGTTATAAGAGGCTGATTCGTTCTAAACCCGAGCTCATTATTGGTTATGGTTGCTGGCCAGAATACATGAAGGATGCGTCGTAGACAGTGATTGACAAAGGCTTGTAGCTGTTGTGCGTCTCTTGCCGTTAGGTTCCAACTCTCACTACCATATAGTAAAGTTGATTTTACGTTTGCATTGTACAGGTGTATCTTAGTGCGTTGTGTAATGTTGGATGAACGCCAGATTTTGTTAAGGGTTCCAAACGCTTGCTTCGCTTTCGATAGCATGTGCTGAATGTCTTGCCGACTGCCGCCGTTGTTCGAAATGTAGCTTCCCAGATAGCAGAAACTTTGTACTTCTTCGATGTAGGAGTCATCTAGTTGAAACTTCGTTGAGCAGTTTGAATTGAGACGCATAGACTTGGTTTTGGTGATATTGATTGACAGACCAGCTGCCAGTGCACGCTTTACGATGTTGTTTAACGATATTTGCATCTGGGAAAAGTTATGTGTTAGTAAACAGATGTCATCAGCGTAATCGAGGTCAGTAAGTTTGTTTTAAAGGCCGAATGAGATGCCATGATTTGTGCTCATAGCTTCCGACATAACCACATCTAAGACTATATTAAATAGTATAGGTGAAAGAATGCAACCTTGTCGGACGCCAGACTTAATTTGAATTTGCCCGCTGAGACGCCCTTCGTGAAGTAAAGATACTTTGATACAAGTATATAACACTTAAATTTTTTTTCAATTTATTTATTAATTTATTATACATAAAATGCAATTTGTTTTTCATTGGCTTACATTTTGTTCCACTTTCAGATACAATATAAATAAAATAAATAAATTATTAAATTAATATTTTACATGAAAATTGTGAAAATTGATTTGTGTTAAATTCGAATTTGCATAGAGAATTGATTGATTCATAAAAGAAATTAATGCAATTGTTGTAGTAACTGAAATGGTCCCAAAGGTCCTTGCTAATACAATTCTGCGCCAACTTCTTGAGAAGAATGGGACGAATAATTCTTCAATATTAAATGACATTTTAATTTGAATTTATGTTTTCCTTTCTGCATTATCCTTTATCTCATTCTGTTTGCTTACTTTAAAGTACATATTTAATATATATTTTCTATTTTAAAATGTTTTTGTTGCGTTTTCCTCTCGTTTTATTTGTTGTATTTGGGTCAGCATAATCTCAATGGAGTATTTTTGAATATGCATGAGGAATGCTTTCAACCTTTACTAATAAATTTTACACTGTATTTCTAAATACAAATAGTAAAACAATCATATTCATATAAATGCATATATGCATATGCATTTCACTAGACACAAACAGGGTTTCAAACATATTTTCCATTTACCGGGGTTGCAATAAAAGTCAGTTCTTTTTTCATGATTCATCAACTGAAGTGTGACTTCAGTGAAATGCGAAACGAAATTTGATGACCATGCAAGTTTTCAAAAGAAAAGGGACCCACTCCATATTTCGTAAAAGTTTAATTTCTATATAAATGTTTAGATCATTGATTCAAATATTTTAATATTAATGTCAAATTACTTAAATGGGTGCAGTTTTGATATGAGAGTAAATGAAATACTTTTATATATTAACCGTTTTCACAGAAAAGTCTGCAAAATTTTCCTATGATACATATTACAAATCAACTGCTTCTTTGTCATATGTAATATTAGGGGAAAAAGTCAAAAGTTATAGTTCAAGTCATTTTAACTCATAAAAACCATGTATTAAAAATGAATGGACAAAAGATTTGGGCCATTGGCCCATTAAGAATCAAGCGACGAAACACCGTTCCAGCAATCAATAGGTCAATGGACTTAATCTTTTTTAATTAGATTAAATGATTTAAAGTATTAAATTAATTTATTCCTAAGAGGATAAGAAAATAATACAGGATATAGATGCATGTGTCTCGGGAAAGAAGTTGAGGTTATATCTGTACTCCACATTGTGAAACATAAGGACCGCAGTAGAAGAGGAAAATTTGGTGCTTTTTAAAAAAAGGGACAGTAAATTAGACTAAATTTTGTTTCAAAGAACATGAGGATTCACAGTCAAAACTTACTTTAGCTCACTAAAACCACTTAGAAGGAATGAATTGCGAAAAGATATCAGCCATCGGTCCATG
>NW_024033755.1:0-7175 GCF_002237135.1 Teleopsis dalmanni | reverse complement strand
ACATTATTAAATTCGAAGGTGCAGTACTACAAAACCATACAACTTTATATTTAAATTCCTTGTAGTGTTTCGATCCGTGTCAGAGCCTATACTTGTCCTTTAAAAGTATTAAACAATGCATTTATTTTTAATTTCACTAATACTGGACACTATTTGTCTTATCTATCAAGTAACAATTTTAAGTGTTTTTAACTTTATAAAATATTTTTCTTTTAAATACTTTGACATTATAAAAGGTTTTTTTTTCGTCACGCGCAAATATAAATAACTTTTGTGAGGTTTTTATTGCTGCGAATATATCCTTTATTTGGACTTAAGTATCATTGAAAATGTAGTGCCCAAGTATTGTCATAAATATTGGTTTAGTTTTATTGAAAATATAATACGAATTTATTGTCTCAAATAGTGATTCAAGATGGGTACATACCATTCTAATTTTGGTGTGATACTGAAAATTTAGATGTAAAACATAAATGGTTATAATAGAATGGTACCAAAAGACAAATAACAAAGTTCTGTTTTAACTTAGTTAGGTAAATAGTTTATACCGGTAATACCAACAAAGCCACTTAGGTCTATAGACCCACCGTGTTAACGTATATAGAAAAACTTAGTTGTTTAGAACCAATTTAAACCTTTGACAAAGCTTTAATACCTCAGAAAATAAAGGCCTTAAAGTAGTTAGAGGGCAGCAGGCATGTGCTAAAAAGAAACTAAGCAGAAGAATCGTCCTGCGGCATCGTCCTGTGGATGATGATGAAGACACAACTGCAGAAGGTATAAATTTGACTTTTTTGCCCAAACACAATATTTTTATTGCACTGATATAAATTTGTTGCTAAAACAATGCTGTTTGTTATCATTGAACTTTTTGCATGGTTACGCAAGAGATCGTCGTTATGTAGTCACTTCTTAAAGTCTCGACACTTTAAAAACTAATATCCCCAGGGTCACAGCTAAATTATTAACATATATGTGCTGACAAGTTATTGTACAGTTCTTGTTGATTTACTCCAATGGGCTGCCATCTCTCACATTTTTGTTACATTTTTCACGTTAAACATTAAAATAATGACTTATTTCTCCCTTAGTTGTGGGTTTCATATATTATGTTAGAATAAAAGTTTGATTGAAAACTTATCTAAATATGTGTTTTATTTGAATTCACTCTTACAATCACAAAATGAATAACCGTACAATCACTTCAAATAATGTTGTCCCCAACTGTTTATAATAATCGATCCAGTGAGGTATTTAAGTCAGTTTTTTGTATAATGTATCTTCATACTTTTTAATCAGTCATATACTAAAATCTACAAACTTACTTACTTACTAAACCATACTTAAGAGCTTCGTAGATTCATTTGAAACTATGTAAGTCGTATACCAGATCTAAAAAATAAACAGTCGGAATCTTGTGGAATTATTTTAAGGCTTCGTATCAATAATACCGTTCATATATAATAACATAGATATATATATAGCGTATTATAGGGTATATATATATATATATATATATATATATATAGAATCAAGAGTTCTTTCGTAGCGTTAATGTGAAAGATTAGGAATTTAACAACCATAGTGCTGGTCGACATATTACACAGTTTTAAACCTAAAAAAAACGAGGTCTATTTTGGGAAAGCAAAAAACTTTTCGAGTAGACTTCTCTCTAAAAGGACCTTTATCGAAAATTATGAACCTATTTTTAAAATCATATTTTTATTCTTAATTCTTCTTAGCATGTCTTATGACTAATAAATAGATTATTAAGATTATTTATATCATTTATTTAAATAATTATGATAGAATTTAGTAGTATTTACTTATATAAGAGTAAATCTATTGCATTGTACCAACTCTTTTTAAGAGTTCTCTAATAATTAAATTGTCTTTAAAAGTTAGAAAGTTATCTCAGTTGTCTGTAAATACTGTTTTCTGTTTTCAATTAATTTTCTTAAATTGAATTCGAATTAAAAATTTTAAACAATTTTTTTTCTATTCTTAACTTAACAATGTAACATTTGCTAATACTCGTATTCAGTTCTGTATAATTCAAATATTTATTACTTGATTAAAATAATGTTATAATATCACAAATATTTGATGATATAATAAATACAGTTTAGTGGTTTTTACATTAATTAATTAATATAATTAACTTATGACAGAAGATATTTGGTTCGATTTCACATAATGCATGAATGTGGAAATATATATTTAAGTAAATATTAACTTAATAAATTTTATTGAGAATTTATACGTGAGAGTGCAACTATGAATGTAAGTAAATACTACTTTCAAAGGCAATAAAGTCTATTGATTATTAGTCATTTTTTAGTATAAGTAACTAAACAATAAGTGCTTAAATTCAATAAGCAATAATAAACAATTTGGATAAAAATTTCAATATTAATTTAAAAAATCATCGTCAACTTCAATAGCGGTGTTGCTTTTAATTAAATATCTGAGGCGGTAGTTTAAGAGGAAACAAAACATTAAGATTGCCATGAGAGACATCCTTTCAGATGAAGTTATCAATTAACCAATCAAGTTAATTAAAAAAATATAAATTGTGTTTTTCTTTTATTGAATATGTGCAGATAAGCGTAAAAAGTTCACTTGAATGATATTTTGTAAACACAACGATAACAGGATTCTGCTTCCACACTTATCAAGCAGTTTCCATATGTTGGTTATTCTCCATAGTGTCCTTTGCCGGCTGCATTTTATGCTGATGGCGTATTTTATGCATCGTCGGTGCTTTTTATATAAAAGCGAAATTGTTAAATTAAAATCCTTTGCTCGAGTGAAGTTTTTGTACTCTGTAATTTTTATGATTAAGCTTAATTTTCACTTCAATGACTTCATTACGACCCATAAAATGATTGCTTCTAATGACAATTTTTCATTTTTATTACACCAGTTTTCTACTGAATATTAATCAAAGGTCTTCTGATAATATAAGCAGTAATTAGACATTGCTGCTGATTTAAAAAAATTTATGGATTAATTAATGAAAAGAACATAAAAAGCCTTAGTTTAATTTTATGCTTAAATTTGTATGTATATAAAAAAAATGATTTATTGTATCATTTTTTTTTTTGGTTACTGCATTTATCATAAAATTAAATGCAAGAAAAGTTTTCAAATAATTTTTTTTGCTTGGTTTTTTGTTAAATTTCATTTCTTATTTTTCTTCTATAATAATATGACAAAAATTGAAAAAGTTTATATACGCTTTTTATTACACTACAACTGGGAACCCTATAAGTTTTTGGAAAAGAACTTAACTTCCATTTTTTATTTTATTTGAACTAAAACAATCACCGGTTAAACTATGCTTCTTTTTTTATGTTGTGATAATAAAGGATACTTTTCTTCTTTGTTCTGTGCTGTGTTTATAAAACTTTTACTTGTTGTTTTTGTACACAAGATATTTTATAGGAAAATTTAGTCTCCATTTCTTAATATTTCATCTTTACTTCGACACTTTATTAGAAATTAAAGATTACACAAAGAATATTAATATTTGGAATATGAGAACTGATTAAGGACTATACGTAATTCAATAGTAATCAATATATATAGTATTTCATACAGTATTCAAAAAGAATTACAACAACATGAAAACAAAATTAATTAAATATATTAAATATAAATTAAACTATATAAAATTAAATGAATAAGATATAGTATGAATGAATAATAAATACAATAAATAATAAGCTTTTATTTAATTCAATCATTGTAATAAAACACTTTGCCAACTGACTGCTTAATCCTTTAAATTGCATATTTAGTGATAACCATATTCTGTTCTGGGCTTTCTGTTTAATTTAACTGTAATTTATTTACAAACAATTCTGTATGAGCTATAAATTATTTATATAATTAAGTCATTTTCATAATAACATATGCAAATGTAAATTAACTTATCTAGAGTGAAATATTACTTAAAGTATTTATTGTTAAATTATTTTAAACAATATAATTATGTTTTTGTATATCACTAACATGTGCAAAAAATTGTTTGTATTTATACAATTACAATTAAAAGACAATAATTATTAACTACATATAAATAATGAAAATGAATGCAATAATTAAATGTCTTAGAACCACAACTGACGCAATGCTACTTATTAAAAAAAACATTCCACAAAAAGGGCAATGAGTTAATAGTCGGAAGACAATTGATAATCTTAATTCAAGTCTGTAACCAGAAAGTTAGTGTGAGTGAGCTATTAGATAATTTCAGTATTCATTATATTCCACAAACCCAATGAATTGGTAATAAATTTATATATATATATATATAAATATAGCTCTAGATTTACTTCGGTGCTTCAAACCCTCGACGCTTCATTCTGACTATATGTCTATATCAATTACAAATAACTTACTAGTTTTCAATAATCATGCCAATTTGGTGATAGGCTTCAAAGAATACAGTACAAAATTCTTTATTCTTTATTTATTCTTTATTTAATCAGTATCGTTTGGATATGACTTTACCCAGCTAAAGTCATTCAGTAGTGCAGCATAAAATGCGTGAAACACTCATTAGCAAACTTAAATCTAGCAATGGGAGAAATTTTGGTCACAGAAACTATATAACCTAGATGACTGAAATACTACTTAGCTGTAGTTTAAGCAAACAGACTGTTATTCAAGGAGCATGAAACTCTTAAGTTCAAATCTTAAAAAAACTGTCAGATAATTTTAGATATTGCTTTAATTTATTACGAAACTATACGTAATGTTTTTGAAAGAAAAAATTATTTAATACGAATATAATTAATACAAAAACAAAAATATAGTTAATGTAAATTTAACAAAATTTTTTATTTTTAACAAAATTACGTTGTGTCTGTTTTTTTTACAAATAGCTATTTAACAGTTGTTTTAGATCCTGAAAAAATCCCTTGCTCAACTTATCGTCGAGTGAGACATAAGAAAAAATTTAAAAAAAAAATACAAGCTTCTTATAAATATTAAGCTTAACTCATTTTCCCTCATTTTTAAGAACCAGGACATTAAACGACTACTGTCATACGGCAACGACTCTCCCTTTAGGTAAAGGTAAATCAACCTGGCAGTTCTATGAACTTAACTAAGTCTCTAATTTGGCAGGATGACAGCTTGGTAAGTAGGGACCTCGAAGATTTTGGATCTTCTGCTGGCTGCGATGAGCACTGATACATGAGACATATGATTTTTCTCAGAGCCACAACCACAATAAAGTTATTATAGGGTAGAGTCAATCTTATGGCATGACTACCTATTATGCAGTGGTCTGACAGTACCGATATCGTAGTGTTCAGCAGGTTCTGTTTTTATTGATGTAGCTGACTCGCATATTTTTTGTCCAATTCAGACTGGGTAAACCTAGACATTTGAATTCTAGGTCTAGGCTTAAATTTAAAGTCACTGAGCTTACTACCAAAGTTTTCATGTACTTTAAATCATTGTAAATATAGCAAAATTTAATTTGATACTTTAATGAAAAAGAGAACATGGTGCAATGAAAAAGAAATCGATGAAATATCCGTTTTAATTATTACTATTACAATTATTTTCTTTGAAAATTAATTAATTATTTATATAAAGAAATTTTTTTGTTTACATTAAAATCATAAGAAAGAAATGGAATTAGATTTATTGGCTTTCAAAGCAGAAAAAGTGTTGTATGTAGTCATTATTTTTCGGTAATAAAAATTGTTTATTCTGGGTCCAATCATTCATTTTAAACACATTTTTCCTTTCATTTGAACCAATTTGTCTTACTGTTATTTAATTTGCGTATTTTTGTTAACATCCTTTGAACACATTCCTGAAATTCTACCACAAACACAAGTACATGGGTCTCCTAGCCCATTAGCAGAGCTGAAATTCAAAGGAACAACAAAAAAGGAACTACCTTGAAGCATTTCAACAATTTGGTAGTTAAACGTTTTCAAATTGCCTATTCAGTGTCAAAATAAAACGTTCAGGAAACACGTAAATTTTCGCTCCACAGGCTCGAGAATTGAGAATCGAGAAAAAAATTGGAAGCATCAAATTTGTATTTTTCTGTATGCGGCAACTTTTCTCACAACGATTTTTGGATGCGGCACCAAACCTTATCGGTTATTTCTGCAAGGATTTGCCGTACTGAGTTTACAAGCTTAAAAATCGACAGTTTAACGCACACAAGACGTCCTCGTTATATAGCAAATATTTAATATTAGAGTAACAAATATTTAAGAATGTTGAAAAGTAACTGCAAAGATAAATTCTACTTTCCTGACAGTTAACATAAATTTAAGTTCCTGCTCAATGTAGAAGAACGCAAGTAGCAGAAAAGCGAACTTTAACAAGTTTTCGGTATAATTGATTATATTGACAGGAAAATTTATGATTTTCTCTGCTATATTTTCATTTATTCAATATTAAACAAGGAATTACCTTTGTAAATTATTCACTGCCTGCTTTTCGGCTGTTGCCAGCAATTAGAGCAAAGCTCAGTCATTTTTCACATGTCGTTTAAGCGTTGGCAATTTATATTAATTACCTTTGCATGTGTTACAAATTATGCTTCATATTTAATTGACTCTCTGCTTAAGGTGTGTAAGGCACGCAAAAATATAAAAAATTGCTTTAATATTTTACTTCACTCAATGGCACTAAAATTGCATTGGCAATGCATTTGTATGCAGTTTCTGTTGGAATCACATAAGCCAAAGTGGAAAATCGCAGTGCTAGCAGCAGCGCAGAGTAAGTGAATGTACATACGACATCGTGTAAAATCAGTGAGGCGGAAGAGATTTTCTAAAAATCAATTTCCATGCTGAAATTTGAGGATACAAAAATAAAACATTTAATAATAAAATCACGTGAATTGCGGTATACAGGCTCCGCAAGGTATACGCCAGTTTGGCACAAGTTCCAGCTCAAAATCAGTGCCGTCGATTGGCAACATGCTGCAAAATATCGGAAATATTGCTAATATGTGCTCAGATTATTAAGTGAATATTTATTTTGGGGTATTTGAAAAGCAAATTGGCCATGCATGGTATTATTTCTGAAGTGGCTTACTCAATGGAAATCAGAAAGCATAAATCGAAGTATATTTTTTATACAAAATCTACTACATTTTTTATTGAATTTATATTAGTATTTTCAAATATCTT
>NW_024033754.1:0-7175 GCF_002237135.1 Teleopsis dalmanni | reverse complement strand
CGAAATTGTAACTGCCTATTCTGATGTGACCATCTTGGGGAAATCTTGTCATGTATTTAGTCCTTTCTTCGTTTATTCTGAGGCCTGTTTGTTTTGTAGCTTGGTCTTGTTGTATGATAACCCTTTAAAGATATTCCTTGTTTCTTGCAATAATGACGACTTCGTCAGCATAGGCGCTTATTTGTGTAAATTTATAAAATATTGTACCATCTTCATCTATTTTGTTGATAACTGCATGTAGAGTCAGATTGAACAGGAGCATCGATAGAGAATCACCTTGACGTACGCCAGATTTGGTTCCAAATTTGTCTGAAAGTTCACCATTCAGGATTATTTTAGTGTTTGCATGCATTAGAGTCATATTAATTAAGTTAATGTATTTTTGCGGTATACCAAGTTTTTTTAAATACTAATCAATATATTTTCTGTTGAGCTTATCGAAGGCTTGTTTAAAATGTGACATGACGAAGCATTGGTTTGTTGTTGAGCTACCGGTTTTAAAACCACATTGATAATCTCCCAGTATTTCTTCTGCGTACATGTTTAGTTTTTTATATAATATGTTCGAAAATATGTTATTTTATACCAAACATTAAGAAGAGATATACCTCTGTAGTTAGCACAGTTCGTTTTGTCGCCTTTTTTATAGATAGGAACTATTAAGCTTGTATACCATTCTTCTGGCATTTCTGGCATTTCTGGCAATTCATGTATCTGCTTGTGAAGCTCTTCTCGGGCGTATTTGATCAGCTCAACGTTTATAGAATCTTCTCCACACGATTTAAAGCTTTTTAACTTCTCTATTGCTCGTTTCGTGTCCTCAGGTATAGGTTCCTCTAGCATATTTTCTACTGTCCTACGGTATCACTAGGGGCTTCGACTTCATTGCTATTCAACAGATCGCTGAAATGGTTTTTCCAAATATTTAAAACATCTTTTCTATCACTGATTAATTCACTATTTTTATTTTTACAAGCTGTTAAGTGCGGTTGGAATATGCGTGTATGTTTTCGTGTACTGCGGTACATTGATCTTGTTTGATTTGTTAGAAAATCTTGTTCAATGCTTTCTAGTTCTTTTCACAGAAAATCTCTTTTCGTATTCTTTTTTTGGCTTCTTTTCTTTTTTCTTCATATGTAAGCAAATTCTGACGGGTTTCATTTTCAATGTATATTTTTCTTGCATCGTTTTTTGCTTTGATAATCTCTGCATTTTTAATCAAACCATTCATTGGTGGAGTGAGTTTCGTTTGCTGTGCTAAGTATGAACTGTTTAATGCCCCGCCAGCTTACTGTTACGTTTGATTCTCTTATCGTTTCATTATTTTCTTCTAGTTTATTTAAAATTTTTTCCTGGTAAGTAGACTTAAGGTCTAAAATTATAGTAATTGTCTTAAAAAATAAGAAGAGAATCTTAGAGTATAATTAAAATTAGATGTGGTTCACACACATATTATAATATAGTTATGTAAAATTATGACTATGATATATTACGTATAATTATGATTATGATATATTAAGTATATTATAATATATGACACTAGGGTGGCTCAGAAAAACTAAAATTCGATTTTTAATGAGCGCACCCCCTAGGAATATGCCATCGACCAAAAAAATTATATTCCCAAAGTTTTGGAGCAATAGGATTAAAAATTACGTTGCGCCACTCGAGCAAAGTTGGGTTTTCAGTACAAAAAACAGAAATTTTTCAATTCAAGGTCATTTTTTATCTTTGTTACTTGTTTCAACAGTTATTAATATATATTCATTTGATAGATAATTAAAATATCTTTTTAATAAGATATTGATGAGCAAAATCGGTTAAAAATTATGCGCAAAACACAATAATTAGTTGAGCGACTGTGCTCTGTTTTCTATTTCATACCTTTTAGCTGGCATGCACAATGCAATCACAAATGTTTACAAGAAACGGAAGAAACATAAATAAAAAATAAAAATAATACATTTCTACTTAATACTTTATATAGATATTTAAGTAAAATTCAAAATGTAGTCTAAACAAGAATTTTTTCGTAAGCAAAGAGAAAATGGTCGTACAGGGAGTATGACTGAAGTTAATATCCTTTTAGCAAACGAAGCAAGAGCGGCTAAAAATTCCATTGATTTTAATTGAAATAAATTCGATAAGTAAATTTGTCTCAAAATGGAAGCTGAATCTGTAGTCACAGTTCAACAAAATTGGGATAACGCAGACAGAACGATTCAATTTATCTTTAGTTTCCGCGCTTGACAAATGCAAGCTTTCGGATCGCTACGCTATACATATTTTGTAGTAGTAGGTATGGTTACCTGTGGCGCCCAGGTGCCATCTAAGATTCTCGATGGATGGCGAAAATCATGTACTTACTAAAAATGTTTATTTTAAGAGATCAATTCACATATTACTCGGATGATTTGTACGAGATATATATATATGGTGAGCATATGTGTGAAAGTTTTAACCCACACTAGGTTAGGTTATGTTCGGAAGGTACGTGCTGACAGTTGTCAGCACTTTTACTCGGAGACATATATTGCCCATTGGGATGCCCTCAAAAAATTTTACCAGGAGATGCGAGTTGCTAACCTTTGTTATCCTTGTTAAACCATTTGGTTTTCCAGATGAAGTTGAGGAGATCCGATAAGTTTGTTTTCGTTATCTCTTTCAAGCCAGTAAAATAAGGATCCTGTAATGTTCAAATACTAGTTTGTAGGCAGGATTGCCATGTAATGTTTAAATATATGTAATATATGTATGAACAGTTTTTCCTGCCTAATACGAGCATGCATCCTAATCCTATTGATGCAATCAAGAACAAGTAATGAAGCGGCTTGTTTCCGCTAGTACCTAGGCCAGTGTTACGTGGCCAGAAGGGTGTGAGAATAAAATCAATAACGCATCAGTTTGCAGTCATAAGTATATTCTGAATTTATTTAACAATATTTTGGGTATTTATACATTTTCTTAGATTCTAGCGATCTCAAGACTCCGCCTCTTTATTCCAGACAAAACCTGGAAAAGTATAACCGCAGCCAATCAAAGTGATTGCTGACCTTGCAGAATGCATTGCATAGCGACGACACCGTTTGCTCATTTAGGTCAAACGTCAAAGTTATTATTAGAGTGCATTGACAATATTGCTTGCATATGTCTTTTGCAATATAGGAAATATTACTATCGAAAATATTGTAACATGTGTTCAGCAATTGGAACAGCGTGTGGCAATATTTTCGTTGGTAATACGACACTCTTTTGTTTATGTCGTTTTGCTTATGCTTCTTGTACGGTATGCATGAAGTGCAACCGATTCATAAATCTGCTTACTATTATTATTTATGAGTAATGTTAAGTGGCTAAGAATTGAGTGAGGTAGGTCCACTACACCCTTGCCCTTGAGAAAAACTTATTACGTGAAAAATGAACGGAATAATTTTTTTTGTTTATGGTGAAGTCGTGGAATCGCTTTACATGTTTACTTTACTTATATTTTTATCATATATGTATATAGTTTAGCATATTTTATTTTTGTTTTGTCTAATATATCTTATTCGTAACATATTTATACTTTTTAATATCTAAAATAATAATTTTTTTTTTACATATGATTAATTTAAAATACATTTTTGTTTACATTATAGACATATTCCTAAGTATTTTTTTAATTGGTTATTATGAAATTCTTTACAATTGTTTCTTATCTTAATAATGGAATTTGTTCCGTTTGTTTTTACAATTTTGTATGGTCCGTGATATGGACTCTGGTGTTTTAGTTTATTTTCATTTTTTACATACACCATATCTCCAATTTCAAAATTAGATTTGTTTATATTTTTATCATATTCTTGTTTTCTTTTTATTTTCACTGTATTTATTAATTTTCTGGCCTTTGAAATTGAATTTTTTAGCCGAATATGCAATTCGTTTGCATAATTTTCAATGTCATAGCATTTGTTTACTTTATTTATATTGTCGCTTGGTAGCGATGGTAATTTACCATATACCAGCTCATAAGGTGAATAACCAGTGTCTATGTGAGGTGTTGTGTTGTATGCAAATGTGTAATATGGTATCCATTTGTACCATTCGTAGTCGTCAGCAAAAGTAAGTAAATATTCGTTTAGTTTTCTGTGGTTTCGTTCTAGTGACCCAATTGTTTGATGATGATACGGAGTTGAAAATATTTGCTTTGTATTTAGTAATGTGCATACATTGTGCATCAGTTCATTAATAAATTCTGTCCCTCTGTCAGATTTTAATGTTTGTATGAAACCATATTTAAGAATGAGTTGTTCAACTAGCGTAGTTGCAATGGTTTTTGCATCTTTAGTTTCGATTGGATGTGCTATAACGAATTTTGATAAATCGCATTGCATCGTTAATATGTATCTGTAGCCGTTTGAGATACGAAGTGGGCCTACTGTGTCGATTGAGACTGTACTGAATGTTGAAGTTGGTGTATCTGTCACTACAAGCGGTTCTTTAATATGTTTTATTGTTTTATTCTGTGCGCATTTTGTGCAATTGTTGATAAATTCTTTAACCATTTGCCGCATATTTTTCCATATATATCTCTGTTTTAATTTTAAAATTGTCTTCCTAACACCTAAATGACCTGATATGTTGGAAGTATGGAATTCATCTATTAATTTGTATTTAAGTACCGCACTATTTATTTCTTCTGGAGCCTTATATATTAAAATTCTTATTGGCGCGCTTTCATTTTCTTTGAGCTCATTATATTTATTCTTGAATGCATTCATATTAATATTTTTAAATATATATTCTTGTTCACAAAGGGCTAGCTCCTTTATATGTGAATTGTGCATAGTACTATGTAGTTTCTCCAACATTGAATCTAGTTTCAAAGGGTCATCGCTACATGTAACTTGCACTTCATTATTAATTATTTCAATTGTAGTACTACTTTCTTTATCAATTTTAAATTTTAATTTCTTTAAATTTTAAACGTCATTGAAGGATGTGCATTTCCATATGTGAAGTTGATCAGACTTCTTTGGAGATGTATCTCTAATGCGTTCCGCGGATAATTCATTGTATTCATTTTTCTTATATATTTGCGCTTCTTTATTTTCATTATTTTTACATGCATGCTTAATTTCTTCATTCTTATTTAATTTTGCGGCCTTGCTCCTTGTTAAAATGTTAATTTTTATATTTCCTACGTCATTTTCTGTAGTAGGTGTCATTGCTCTCAGTGTATCGCTATCTATTTTGATGCGTGACAGTGCATCTGCGTTTGTATTTATTTTGCCTTGTTTGTAAATAATTTCAAAATCATAATCAGATAAATCTACTCTGATTCTTGTCATTTTGGATGACGGATTTTTATGTGTAAATAATGAAACTAGTGGTCTGTGGTCTGTTACCACGATGAATTTTCTACCATAAAGATATGTTCTAAACTGGTTGATGCCCCAATGAATGGCTAATAATTCTTTTTCGATTATGGGCTTATTGATATCATGTTTTTGCAGGGCTTTACTTGCATAAGCAATTGGCAAATCATGATCTATTTCGCCTTGTGATAATATTGCTCCTAGGGCAAAGTCAGATGCGTCAGTTGTTAGTATAAATGGTTTATCGAAATTTGGGTATTGTAAGATTGGTGGGTTTATCAATTTATCTTTTAATTTGTTAAATGCTTTTTCGCATTCTTCCGACCAAATGAATGGTTGTCCCTTTTTTAACAATGTATTTAAACATTTTGCTATCAGTGCAAAATCCGGTATGAATCGTCTGTAATAATTGCAAAATGCAATAAATCTTCGTGTTTCGTCTGCATTCTTAAGTGTGGGGTAATTGCGTACAGTGTCGCATTTTGCTGGGTCAGTTTTGACACCTTTATCTGTAATTAAGTGACCGAGGTAGAGGACTTCTGGTTTTAAAAATTGACATTTACTTGCGTTTAATTTTAGATTATATTTTTTTAGTCTTTCCAAAACTTCTACTAAATTTTTGTTATGATGTTTTATTGAACATCCGAATACGATAATATCGTCTACATAAAGAAAAGCTTCTGATTTTAGTCCGGATAGAGCTATAGTTAACATGCGTTGAAAGCTATTGGATGAAATTTTTAATCCAAATGGTAATCGTTTGAATTGATAGTGACCGTCTTGTGTGGAGAATGCCGTGAGCGGTCTGGAATCTTTTTCTAATGGAATTTGGTGAAAGGAACTGGTCATGTCTAAAGTTGTAAAATATTTTGCTCTTCCAAGCGTATCTAATATGTCTTCCAGTCTTGTTAATGGAAATTTGTCGTTCACGATTTTGTCGTTTAACTTTCTATAGTCTACTACTAGTCGCCATTTTTGATTACCTTTTTCATCGTCCTTTTTTTGTACTAGGAGTAGTGGTGAGTTATAGGGGCTAACTGATGGTTCGATGATATTGTCTTTAATCAAGTTATTTATTTGTTTTTGGATTTCGTCCTGTTGTGAGTGAGGTAGTCTATAATTTTTTATATAGACAGGTGAACTATCTGTAAGGTTTAGCTTTTGTGTATAGAAAGAATTTGTGGACAGTCTTTCACCTTCAAGATGGAATACTGATTGATATTTTTTGAATATTTCGTGTAGTTCATTTTCTGTCTGTTTGTCTACATTTCCTAGTTTTAATTCTTTTATCAATTTATTGAAACGATTGTTATCATAAACATCTTGTTTTTGATATGCTGTCATAATATTGTGATCTGCTAAATTCTCTGTTATGCATTTTATTTGTTTTATATGCGCTGTATGATTGTTTACGTTCATAATCTTTATGTGGCAATTTCCTTTTGCGGGTGCTATAGAATTAGCTAGGAATACTCCTTGTTCTATTTCCTGATTTAAAATTATGCTATCTTCGTTTATTTTTAAATTTATCGGTACTATAACTTCTGTTCTGGGCGGTATTTCTAAAATTCCATTTGATTGTAACTGTGTATCTATCGTTAATGTATTTTCATTATCGTTAATTATTGCAGTTAATGTGAATGTTTCGTAGTCAATTTTGCATAAATGTTTGATGAGGAAATCTCTGCCTAAAATTCCATCGGTTGAAGTGGGGAAATCATCTGTGACTAAATGGAAATTAATGCTGGAACTATCTTTGCCTATTCGAAAAGTTAGCTCAGCTGTGCCTACTGAAATGATTTCGTCTTTTGTGATACC
>NW_024033753.1:0-7176 GCF_002237135.1 Teleopsis dalmanni | reverse complement strand
TAACAACGTAACAGATTTACTTTCATGTATTAAAGAAATAAATGGCTGCCAACAGATTGATTTCAACAAGTTAGCTGAGAGCCAGAAAGACGACGCTGAATTAAAAAACCTGTTAACCAAAAATCAGACATCGTTGGAACTCAAGTGGATCAGCATGCCAAACTCTATGAATCCAATTGCATGCGATGTGTCAACTAAACGAGCGCGTCCCTGGGTTCCTCAAAGACATCGACAGCAAGTTTTCCGGGCGATACACAATCTGGGGCATCCAGGAAGTAAATCATCAATCAAACAAATATGTGAGCGTTTCGTTTGGCCAGGCATGAAAAAAGACATAACGAAGATGGTAAAATCTTGTCATCCATGCCAACGTACCAAGGTATCCAGATATAATCAAACAATACTTGGTAGTTTCAAGCTACCAGAGCAACGATTTTCTTCACTACATATCGATATCATAGGGCCATTACCAATGTCAAATGGATTCAGCTACTGTTTAACGGGCATTGATCGTTTTACCAGATGGGCAGTTGCTATCCCTATGGCTGATATTAATGCAAGCACAGTGGCGGCAACATTACTGGAGGGTTGGATCGCACATTACGGCGTGCCATCTGAAATAATAACCGACCAAGGTCGACAATTCGAGTCAAAATTATTCAATGAACCCACGAGATTAATTGGCACAAAACACAAAAACGACATCAAGGCGACTCCTGCAGAAATGGTTTATGGCACGACACTTAGATTACCAGGTGAATTTATCGAAAGTCCCAGTAAAGACATGTCCAACTCGGAATTCGTACAATCACTACGAGACGTAATGGAGCAACTAAGACCAGTACCTACGGCAAACCACTCCATATCAAAAACATTTGTACAACCAGATCTTAACAAATGTACTCATGTTTATCTGCGCGATGACACTATTCGACTACCTCTCAAAGCACCTTACGATGGACCATTTAAGGTAACCGATCGCGACGATAAGCTGATGACCATTCTACGGAAAGACAAATCAGTACGTGTAAGTATAGATCGGGTCAAAGCTGCCTATCTCTGTGATGACGAGCAAGAAACAAATCAACATCAGATAGCACGACATGCTTGTACTCATCGAAAAGCAGACGAAAATAACCAGAAGCAACATACAAAGAAAACTCAAACATCGTCTAGCGGCAGGCGAATTCGGTTGCCAGTTCGATTTGCGGAGAATGTTTAATCAGTGGCATAGGATCACTAATTATATCGTGACATTGCTTCGCTCAGTCACTGGAGAGGGAGTGATGTGGCGCACGAGACTTTCAACTACAAACGCAATTTTAGCTTGAAGATCTCGTTTGAAAATTGCACTTAAGGCGTACGCAACAGTGGTACGCTCTCTATCTCTCGGCAAGCATTATCTATATTATTAAGAAGATTTAAAATGTAAATATATAAATTAAAATAATAAATTATCTATAGATATAAAAACATATGTATATACATATATGCATTTTATATTATGTTCGTTTTCTTTAATTTGTATGTATATTTAAATATGTTTATATTTTGTTTATTAAACTATTTTGTATGTTTTGTTCTTTATTATTTTACTAATATTTGCAATATTACAATTTAATTTAAGTCTAAGAATGTAAAATATGTATTTACATAATATTCGCTAATTTGACACTTGCTTAACTTAATTAATTCTAAGAATATAATTATCTATTTTACAATGTTTGGTTATTTAATAATACAAATTATTTTAATAATATTCTTATTCTTAACATTCAAAAAAAATATAAATTCACTATATATTTTTATGACTAAATTCTGGCTAAGTTCTTTTACATTATTGTTAATAAGAGTTGTATTAATTGATCTTATATTAAGTGCTAACTTGAATTGTAGAGCTAACATATTTCTTATTCATTTTAGAAATGTTTGTTGATTTTAGACTTCTCTAAGGCCCACAAGCAATGCTTACGAAGTAAAAGCAGAATTAAAAAATCAAGAAGCTGGATTAGATGTTTATTACAGGGCCCATTAAACCACTGAGGGGTTTTTTTCTTGCACATTTCTATTATTAAACTTTTAATGCCAATTGCATCTGGTTTATTTTTGAATACATTTTTAAAAACCTCGACATGTTTACAAGAAACATTGAAAAAACTTTCTGATGGCACAAACAGGTTACCGAAATTTGAAAGAGAATTATAATTTTTATAGTAGATGAAAAGCTCACTTGGAGCAGTCAAAATTTCATCCCTTTTTTTAAGTTTATATTGCAAGCTTCACTATTTAGTTTTGAAAGTATTTTTTTAGCTACGTACCCTATTGTGTATCTTAAAGACAATAAATTAATATTTATGTTCTTTGAATTGGAAAATGCATCTGATATAATGCAATTTTCGATGTCATTGCACTCTAGATCAGAGTAGGCTTCTACTGCACAGTTACTAGACACCCTAGAGTTATTTTAATCGAGTTCTATCAAAGAAGAAGAAAGCACATCATCAAGGCACTTGTTATCATT
Organism: Teleopsis dalmanni; assembly: GCF_002237135.1. Classification (NCBI taxonomy): domain Eukaryota; kingdom Metazoa; phylum Arthropoda; class Insecta; order Diptera; family Diopsidae; genus Teleopsis; species Teleopsis dalmanni. Next base: position 4,655 of record NW_024033753.1, on the reverse strand, counting down.
ATCCTCACTTATTTCACAATTGGCTAAATTAAAACACTTTTAATATTTAAATTGCAATATGATATTAATAACTGAATTTATAAATTATAAGTCACCATTTATATATGGTACAATTTTTTACCTAGATATGTTGTTTTTTAAAACCTTTACAATAAATAATAAGTAATAAAATAACTTAATAATAAAAAAACAATAAACTATTAAAATTAAAAACAAAACCGCAATAAAAGAATGGACAGAAGATGCAAAATTGACTTTTGTAACTTACAAAAAAGCACTCGCAGATGCAAGTACATTAGCACATTCAACCACAGACGGTAAACTGGTGCTCCACGTCGATGCAAGCAACTCAGCAGTAGGTGCAGAACTACACCACATACGAAATGGACAGATCGAACCTCTCGGTTTTTATTCAAAGCGTCTAACCGACACTCAAAAACGATACAGCACATACGATAGAGAATTGCTTGTCATCTACCAAGCCATTAAACACTTTGTGCACATGATCGAAGGTAGAAAATGCACAGTTTTGACGGATCACAAGCCTATCATATTTGTGTTTCAACAGAAACCTGAAAAGGCATCTCCAAGGCAGTTAAGGCATCTGGACAGTTCACGACAGACATACAACACATCGCCGGAAAAAATAACAACGTAACAGATTTACTTTCATGTATTAAAGAAATAAATGGCTGCCAACAGATTGATTTTAACAAGTTAGCTGAGAGCCAGAAAGACGACGCTGAATTAAAAAACCTGTTAACCAAAAATCAGACATCGTTGGAACTCAAGTGGATCAGCATGCCAAACTCTATGAATCCAATTGCATGCGATGTGTCAACTAAACGAGCGCGTCCCTGGGTTCCTCAAAGACATCGACAGCAAGTTTTCCGGGCGATACACAATCTGGGGCATCCAGGAAGTAAATCATCAATCAAACAAATATGTGAGCGTTTCGTTTGGCCAGGCATGAAAAAAGACATAACGAAGATGGTAAAATCTTGTCATCCATGCCAACGTACCAAGGTATCCAGATATAATCAAACAATACTTGGTAGTTTCAAGCTACCAGAGCAACGATTTTCTTCACTACATATCGATATCATAGGGCCATTACCAATGTCAAATGGATTCAGCTACTGTTTAACGGGCATTGATCGTTTTACCAGATGGGCAGTTGCTATCCCTATGGCTGATATTAATGCAAGCACAGTGGCGGCAACATTACTGGAGGGTTGGATCGCACATTACGGCGTGCCATCTGAAATAATAACCGACCAAGGTCGACAATTCGAGTCAAAATTATTCAATGAACCCACGAGATTAATTGGCACAAAACACAAAAACTTCATCAAGGCGACTCCTGCAGAAATGGTTTATGGCACGACACTTAGATTACCAGGTGAATTTATCGAAAGTCCCAGTAAAGACATGTCCAACTCGGAATTCGTACAATCACTACGAGACGTAATGGAGCAACTAAGACCAGTACCTACGGCAAACCACTCCATATCAAAAACATTTGTACAACCAGATCTTAACAAATGTACTCATGTTTATCTGCGCGATGACACTATTCGACTACCTCTCAAAGCACCTTACGATGGACCATTTAAGGTAACCGATCGCGACGATAAGCTGATGACCATTCTACGGAAAGACAAATCAGTACGTGTAAGTATAGATCGGGTCAAAGCTGCCTATCTCTGTGATGACGAGCAAGAAACAAATCAACATCAGATAGCACGACATGCTTGTACTCATCGAAAAGCAGACGAAAATAACCAGAAGCAACATACAAAGAAAACTCAAACATCGTCTAGCGGCAGGCGAATTCGGTTGCCAGTTCGATTTGCGGAGAATGTTTAATCAGTGGCATAGGATCACTAATTATATCGTGACATTGCTTCGCTCAGTCACTGGAGAGGGAGTGATGTGGCGCACGAGACTTTCAACTACAAACGCAATTTTAGCTTGAAGATCTCGTTTGAAAATTGCACTTAAGGCGTACGCAACAGTGGTACGCTCTCTATCTCTCGGCAAGCATTATCTATATTATTAAGAAGATTTAAAATGTAAATATATAAATTAAAATAATAAATTATCTATAGATATAAAAACATATGTATATACATATATGCATTTTATATTATGTTCGTTTTCTTTAATTTGTATGTATATTTAAATATGTTTATATTTTGTTTATTAAACTATTTTGTATGTTTTGTTCTTTATTATTTTACTAATATTTGCAATATTACAATTTAATTTAAGTCTAAGAATGTAAAATATGTATTTACATAATATTCGCTAATTTGACACTTGCTTAACTTAATTAATTCTAAGAATATAATTATCTATTTTACAATGTTTGGTTATTTAATAATACAAATTATTTTAATAATATTCTTATTCTTAACATTCAAAAAAAATATAAATTCACTATATATTTTTATGACTAAATTCTGGCTAAGTTCTTTTACATTATTGTTAATAAGAATTGTATTAATTGATCTTATATTAAGTGCTAACTTGAATTGTAGAGCTAACATATTTCTTATTCATTATAGAAATGTTTGTTGATTTTAGACTTCTCTAAGGCCCACAAGCAATGCTTACGAAGTAAAAGCAGAATTAAAAAATCAAGAAGCTAGATTAGATGTTTGTACAGGGCCCATTAAACCACTGAGGGGTTTTTTTCTTGCACATTTCTATTATTAAACTTTTGATGCCAATTGCGTCTGGTTTATTTTCGAATACAGTTTTAAAAACCTCGACATGTTTACAAGAAACATTGAAAAAACTTTCTGATGGCGCAAACAGGTTACCGAAATTTGAAAGAGAATTATAATTTTTATAGTAGATGAAAAGCTCACTTGGATCAGTCAAAATTTCATCCCTTTTTTTAAGTTTATATTGCAAGCTTCACTATTTAGTTTTGAAAGTATTTTTTTTAGCTACGTACCCTATTGTGTATCTTAAAGACAATAAATCAATATTTATGTTCTTTGAATTGGAAAATGCATCTGATGTAATGAAATTTTCGATGTCATTGCACTCTAGATCAGAGTAGGCTTCTATTACACAGTTACTAGACACCCTAAAGTTATTTTCATCGAGTTTTATCAAAGAAGAAGAAAGCACATCATCAAGGCACTTGTTATCATTATCCTCACTTATTTCACAATTGGCTAAATTAAAACACTTTTAATATTTAAATTGCTATATGATATTAATAACTGAATTTATAAATTATAAGTCACCATTTATATATGGTACAATTTTTTACCTAGATATGTTGTTTTTTAAAAACCTTTACAATAAATAATAAGCAATAAAATAACTTAATAATAAAAAAACAATAAACTATTAAAATTAAAAACAAAACCGCAATAAAAGAAGGATAGCGGGGTAGTCTATAGCGCAACAAGAACAGGTAGTTTGCAGTTATATTATCATAGTCGTCATCGTAAGCAATATTTATAACATAATAACTGTCCTTATATTATTACTTATTGAATTTTTTGTTAAACTTTATTAAGTTTAATGAAGCTCATATTTTGCATAATTATTCAGTAATTTCTGAGATTTGAAATATATACAGAACATAGACTGGGAACAGCAAATTTTTGTGATCCTTTAACATTAGGCTATTAGTGGAAAAAATTTTATGGAAAACTTGTATACATTTTTTGGGTATCGCAGATTGTAGTGAAAAAAGTCGTAAAAACACGGGGAATTTTTGCAAATTTTCACTTTTAATTTTACTGTTAATAAAATTTAAACATGTTTTTATTTAAAAATGGTAATAATATCCTAACCTGTAAATAATATAAAAAATGATAATTTTTCAATTAGTAGATAAAAAACCCATATACTTTGCGCTTTGCAAAAGTAAACTGCAAAACTTTTCAAAAAAACTGCAAATGATTAATTCACTTTGCAAATTTTGCAAATGATTGCTTTACACACAAGAAAAGTTTCTTATGTATATTAATAAAAGACAAAATGCGTAAAATGAAAGATAGTTAATAAATAAATAAAAATAGTTTTAAGAAAATAAAAATAGAAAATTAGTTTAAGCAAATATTATTGCTGTTTTTGAAATAAATTTAGATGCAGTAATTAAAGGGATATATTATCGGACAATACTTTTAAATTGTGAATTAAAGAGTTCAGTTTCTAAAAAAGCTTTATAATATATTTAATATAAATATTTTATGTGAATTATTATTATAAATTATAAAAATATATTTCTAAAGACAATAGAAGAAAAAATCACAAGTGCCTTGGCTTTCGTCGGTTTTTGAACCTTGTTTGAAATGTAATTAAAAATAATACAGTCCACTAAAATTAGTAATAACAGACAACATAAATATTAAAACGTTGATAGTAAAATTAGTTAAGTTAGTTTTAAGGTAATTTTGTATAAATTGAGAGAAATGTTCTAAATAAAATCAGTAATTTAGACTCTTTATGCGTAGGTTTCTTTTGTATTAGGATAATACACAGCGACAAGTAAGCAATACTTTAATAACTTATAATATTTTAAAATTAAATAATAATGACAGATTTTCAACTAAATTTTTATATAAAAGCAACTTATTACATTTGTTAACTTTGTTTTTCAATATAATTGTTGTTAAAACAGCTCA
>NW_024033752.1:0-7177 GCF_002237135.1 Teleopsis dalmanni | reverse complement strand
CATGTTCGAATTCGTTGTTATGTCATTTGGTCTCAAAAACACGACACACACTTTTCAGAGACAATTAAATTTCTTACTCAAAAATATTCCTTTCGTTTTCTGTTATCTGAATGACACATTGGTTTTTTCACGAACCATGGCAGAACATGGAAAACACGTGGAAAGGATGCTCGACAACCTACAAGAAGCACATCTGGAAGTTAATATTTCGAAACGCGAGTTCGGTGGCCATCAATTGCAGTTCTTAGGCTATAATTTGTCGACGAATGGCATGAATCCCCCAGCAGTGCGATTAGAATCTTTTCAAAATTATGTCCTAAAACAGAACATGAAATTCGTCAGTTTCTTAAAGTTGTCAATTATATTCGTAAGTTCCTCGAATATCATAGCTATAAGCACCTTTAAGCAGCCTACTAAGAGAATCCAAGAAGTGTCCCTTTTAGGAAATTGGCTAAGGTGAAATTTTTAAGACTTTTTTGAAATATAAAAAGTCATAGTGAACCCCCACCACAGGTAAGACACTTGACTTTGTTAGAGCCTTTCAAGCTCTAACGTTTAAAACTTTTAAGAGCCTTACAACCTCTAAAAAGTAACATCGTTCATTAAAAACATGAATATTAGTTAAAAGTGATTGAGGTAAAACACTTGATTAAAAATTCAAAAGTTCAAGTGAACAAAAAATATTAAGGCTGTTCGCAAAAACTCCATAAAAACCTATGAACTGATCCTAACAGCTTATAAAAAAGGAATTTAGGGAAATTCCTCAAGGCATGAATACAGGGCGTTTTTAAAAAATTGTCGTCAGGAAATGCACATAACCATCTTCTTTATTTTAGATGACAGAAAATAAGAAAAATCCAGCAGTCACAGATAATATTAAAAACGTGTCAGAGGGACACAAAGCAGTAGAGGAATATATACCTCAACAAAAGCAGCTAGTTTCCTACCCCAATTACACCCCAAGTAACGTAGCAACTCAAGGCCCAAAGAGGCTAACTATTGAAGAGTATAAAAATCGGCAGAGGCCAATAAGACCGCCAAGTCCAAAACCGGAGATACAAAAGAAAAGGAAGAGAGCTGGAAAGCAGTTTCAAAGAAGGAATGCTTTTGCACATTTGTACCAAGAATTGCATCTTCAAATAAAAAAAGAAGACAAAATTAAAATACAAACAAAAATTAAAGATAAAATATAAATAAAAAAAAAATTTTTTCTTTTAAAAATGGGTCTATTAACTAACACATAGAACGAGTTAATTAAAGACCAATATATTTTGATCAAAAAACTAGAAGAACTATTTAAACAGGCAGAAGAAATAGTAACTAGAATTAAAAAAATGACAAACGCACTAAGTCTTCTCTCGCCATTACACATTAAATTTACCAACAATTTTTAAACACACCCCCAAAAAACAATACAAACATTTTTCACTCATTAGTATGAAAGCAAACGCTGAAGTGTAAACAGTAAGTACCTATGCGTATTTTTTAAGAAAAATAATTTTTTTTTTATTTGAAGTTCAAAATTTATCGCGTAAATTTTTAAACGTATAAAATAGGTTTTGATAATTAATATTTTTTATAGTATAAAATAGGTATTATGGAGCGAAAAATATTGGCACTAGTTGTGATAAGAGAACTACTAATTGAAGAGGAGGAAGCTAAAAAACCAAAAAGGAAACGAATATGGGTGAAAAATTGATTTCAGAAAAGACAAAAACTGTGTCACACTAATTTACTACATGAATTGAAAACAACTTCACCCAATGATTACAGAAACTTTTTAAGAATATATCATTGTGCATATGAAGAATTGTTAACAAAAGTAACGCCGTATATTCAACGGCAAGATATGAGGAAGGCAATTTCACCGCATGAAAGATTATCGACAACTTTACGTTTTTTGGCAACAGGCCAAAGTTTTGAAGATATGAAATTTTGTGCGTACATTTCTCCAACTAGCATCAGCAAAATTGTTATTGAAACATGCAATATAGGTTTTAAAGGAATACATTTCTGTAAATAAAAAACACAAACTCGGCAGAGCCAAAGTAAAACTCTAGTTGTTTTTAATTACAGTTGCCAAAAAATAAAGAGGAATGGAAAATTACTTCTGGTGAATTCAGTAGCCTCCGGAATTTTCCACATTGTTTAGGAGCATGTTTAGGAAAGCATGTAAACATAATTAAACCAGCCGCGTGTGGTTCTTATTACTTCAACTATAAAAAATCACACAGTATGGTATTGTCCTTATGGCATTGGTAAATGCAAAATATGAATTTTTAATGATTGACGTTGGATGTAATGGTAGAGTTTCTAACGGTGGGGTGTTTTCTAACACATTATTTCATAAAAGGTTGGAAGATGGTCAGCTAAAAATACCGCCAAAGACGCTAATAACCAGTTTCGATACAGAGCTACCATATGTATTTGTTGCAGATGATGCGTTTCCTCTTAGAGAAAATATAATGAAACCATACAGCAGCAGTGGATTGACAGCAGAACAGGATTACTTCAACAAAAGACTATCTCGTGCACGTAGAGTTGTAGAGAATGCTTTTGGTATAATATCCTCAAGGTTCGAATACTGCTGACTACAATTCATCTATCCCCGGAAAAGTCCACAAAAATTGTGATGGCAACTTGCATAACTTTTTAAGAAAAAATTATGCATCTTCGTACTCGTTACCTCTACCTGCAGATAATCCAAGCGCAACAAATATCCCTTTAGCAAATCTGCAGCCGAGTAAAAATCAGAATGCAGCGAATATTGCAAAGGACACTAGGAAGAATTTTTGTGATTATTTACAATAAATTAATATTTATTTTTGTTATATTATCTATTTTATTACTTATGTTTTTTACTAAGTTTTTTATAACATATTCATTGTTTATTTTGGTTTTTTTAATAATTAAGTATAACTTTAAGTATGAAGAAAATATATTTATGTATCTATTAAAATATTATGTCTAAATGCAAAATGAAATTAAATATACATTTAAAATAAAGTGAATCTACTTTTAATAAAATTTTGTTTTTAAATTTTTATAAATATGAAAAGTAATTTAAGAAAATTCCTCTTCTATCATGATATCTTCAATGCTGCCGTACTGCTGTTGTTCTTCTACACCAACATATGACAATGGGTGAACAGGAGATATAGCTGGAACATAGATGTGTGATGTTGATGCTTGTCTTTGTGAGCTGTAAAAAAAGGAGGGGAAGGACCATGGCCCTGTTGCACCAACACTTTTCACTTTTCACTTTGCAAATTTTTATGAGTTTTTGAGCATTTTTCTCTCATTGAGAACATAAAGCATTAATTTGAGAATTGAGTTATGCAAAGTTTTGAAAACACTCAAAAAATGCAAAGCGTTGCACCAAAGTACTTTTCAATGAAAAGCAAAGTATGAAAAGAAAAGTGAAATATTTGACAAAAAACTGGTTTCTTTGCACTTTCTGTTGCACCAACACTTTTTATTTTGCGCTTTGCAAAAGTAAACTGCAAAACTTTACAAAAAAACTGCAAATGATTAATTCACTTTGCAAATTTTGCAAAGTGATTTCTTTCAATGCGTAAAATGAAAGAAATCATTAATAAATAAATAAAAATAGTTTTAAAAAAATAGAAATTGAAAATTAGTTGAAGCAAATATTATTGCTGTTTTTCAAATAAATTTAGTTGCAATAATTAAAGGGATATATTACCGGACAATAATTTTTAATTGAGAATTAAAGAGTTCAGTTTCTAAAAAAAATTTATAATGCATTTAATATAAATATTTTATGTGAATTATTGTTTAAGCATGAACACTTATTTATTATAACGAACAGTTTACTATTATTATAAGTATGTTATCGTTCAAATTCTCCGAATTATGAGCTAAGAAAAAACATGGGTAAAAAATATCCTATAATAGCTAACATTGTAACATTTTTAAATATCTAATTATCCGTATCTAATTATGATAATAACAATATATTTGTAAAGACAATAGAAGAAAAAATCACAAGTGTCTGGACTTGCATCGTTTTTTGAACCTTGTTTGAAATGTAATTAAAAATAAAATTAAAATGAATGATGACAGACAACATATTATTTTAACGTTGATAGTAAAATTAGTTAAGTCAGTTTTAAGGTAATTTTGTATAAATTGAGAGAAATGTTTTAAATAAAATCAGTAATTTAGGCCCTTTATGCGTAGGTTTCTTTTGTATTAGGATAATACACAGCGACAAGTAAACAATACTTTAATAACTTATAATATTTTAATATTAAATAATAATGACAGATTTTCAACTAAATTTTTATATAAAAGCATCTTATTATATTTGTTAATTTATATTTGTTATATTTGTTATATTTGTTGTTTACTTTGTTTTTCAATATAATTGTTGTTAAAACAACTCATACCCTTACTCTTTACATATAAATTCTTTTTTTATAACTTTTCAAACTGCAAAATAAATTAAAAGCATAAAAATGGTCTCTATGGATATACACAACTTCTTTATCTACGATTCAATGTCAATAAAAGAAATCATATACAAAAATTTTGTGTTTTGTGTTAATGTATAACATATAATTGTACTAAATTATACAAATATTAGAAATTATAATAATAAAATTTATTAAAATAAAATATTATTTTAAAAACTTTTATTTTAAACAAAAATTAAACTCATAAGTACATACTATGCATAAATCATGTACTCATACCATCAAAATATCAAACAAACAAAAAAAAAGTTATAGAAACAGAAACGAAATGCTTTCAAAAACCAATACAAAATGAAAGTGATCTAATTTTTTGGTGCAACGCTTTGCTTTGCATTTTATGCAAAGACTTTGCAGTGAAATTTTTATTTGCAAAGTGCAAAGTAAATCATGTTAAGTCTTTGGTGCAACGCTTTTCACTTTTACTTTGCAAAAAAAAGTCACTCATAAATTTTGCAAAGTGAAAAGTGAAAAGTGTTGGTGCAACAGGGCCCATTACTTGAAAAAGACGCATAGTTTGGCGAAAATAATTGTGATAAGTGATGTGTTGTTCCGCGATCTGATATACCCTCTACAACTTTATAAGAGTATAAATCCAAATTTTCTAAAGTTGCCTGGTAGAGTACTTCATTTATCATTTTATTTGCATATATTTGTTGGTTGGAATTCAACTTTCGAAATTGTGTTGCCCAACCGATACTTAGATTAGTCGCATCGTCTTGCTGTTGGCTTGTTTTTAAGCTCTCTATTGCGTCATTTAACAATGTAGTCCTTTCACTATCTGTACGTATTCGATGTTTGCGAGCCGGCTGTTCCTAAAATAGTAGAAAATAAAACAGTTAATATTTTTAATCTCTATTTAGTTTTTAAAAGCATATTTTTATTTGCTAAAGTCATTAACACACACCTCTATAACACTTCCGTTTAACGGTTCTTCCATTGACGTCACTCCTGTAATTTCTGACTCTTGATCTTTAAGAAATCCTAAATCGTCGAAATACCAGAGGGATGACGTATATACATCACTAACACCTGCACCAGACCTCTCGCTTTGTGCAATTTTCTCCGATAACCACTTCGCAAAGTATTAATTTTTTTTTACTATTTCAATGTTCGTGTCAGGGTAAATTTGTTTTAATTTCTCCACTAAAACTTTGTAGCTTTCAGCTTTTAAACTTCTATTATGATAATCATTGTCTTTAATTTTTCACAACGAAGGTAAGCTTTCGTAAATGCCAATAAATTCTTTCCAGGATCCTTCATTTACAAATGCCATTTTTATAAAAACTTCTTTATTTATTAAAACTTTTTAAGGACATATTTGAATTTAAGAATGATTTTTATACTCGCGCAAGTTAAATACTAAATCAAAAATTCATATTTCTTTGCTTAAATAGTAAAAAGATATAAAGAAGTCATTTGAGATTTTGTCAATATTACTGCCTGGAAAATCTTATGAATAATAAATTTTTCGCAGGCAAACAATTCAAATAACATTTAAAATATAATATTCTTTGTAATTTAATGTTTGGTTATTTTTATATTTTTGGTAACTCATGGTTATTAATATTTTAATTTTTTTCAATAACTTGTTTTGGAAATTAAGAAATTTTACCTAATTTGAAAACACAAATATTTAAAATAAAAGACACAATTCATTCATATTTGCAAAGCATCGCATGCTAACGACAAATCATACGTGCATTTAACATAAACGATGTTTACGAAATTTTGCATGCCGACCAAATCCGACTTTATATGCAAAAACACGAACGTTGAAAAATTGTTGAAAAATTGTTTATGTAATGGCAAGCGTGTTGACAACGAGCGATGCTGTCTAATGGGCCCTTTAGAATCGCTGGAGGAAATCTGGAAAACATTCTGTGAGAATGATAAGAAATTACATAAATTAGGAGTGAAAGATATATGTACCATATTTCAACGATGCGGTAGGAAAAACTATGTTAGAAGAGTATACTAAAGCAAAAAAACTATTATCAAAACAGAGGAGCCAGAAACAACCACAAAAAAAGAATTTGAAATAACGATAGAAGAATCGGAAGAAAACAAGGAAAAGGCTAAAGATTTATTAAAAAGGCTAGAAGATACGATTGACGAAAAAAGAAACAATATCACGAATTATTCTAATACGGATAATAGAAACACATTATGAAGACTTACAACAAATACTATCAAAATTAAATAGGAACCAATTAAGCAAACTTGATACTAAGCATCATTTAAACAGAATTATGAAGGAAGCTAAATAATTTTTGGAATACAAAGATAGTTTTTTTTCAAGCTGAAAAACAACATTATCACCACAGAAACGGAATCATAGCAAAACAATGTATGCAAACATTAATAGAAATAAATAAAACTATAACACAATATTATAAAAGTGATATATACCGCTATATAACTAAGGGACGCTTAAGAAAATTAGAGTCTAAACTTGAGAAGGTGGTTGAGGAGATGGAAGGCAAAAATCAAGAACAATTCAATACAATTTATAGCGTAAAGATTATTAAAAGATTTATCTTTAAGGTCTATCTAAAATCTTATCAAACAAAATCAAACAAAATAAGAAAGATTGGAATTATTATTATGAATATACATTAAGACTGAAAAGTTTTCGGAAATTCTCATTTAAAATTCGCGCGCTGTATATTTTTCGATAT
>NW_024033751.1:0-7180 GCF_002237135.1 Teleopsis dalmanni | reverse complement strand
GAACACTTGAATCCAGTACTTATATTGATTCTATTTAAACAAGAAAACCACTGAGCACTTGAACCCAGTGATTTGACGATTGTCCTAATTTATCCTGATTACTGAACACTTGAATCCAGTAGTCAGGTGCTTATATGGTGTAAATTTGGTACTTGAACCAACTCTACAAGCTATTAGAACGAACAGAAAAGAATCGATAACGAATGTGGCTTCGCATCAATTGAATTGTCAAAAATTCAATTGTGCCTTTTATTTAAAATTGATAATTAATTTACAACAAATAAATTAACTAAAATAACCTTGACCATGCATGCCAAACAATGAACTTATTGCAAACTGCAAGAGTGCATTTTCTTGCAGACGAAATTTGACGCTTTTGTTTTCATGTGTCAACAGAAGCGTATGACGTATTTTGGGCATTGCATTGACAACGTTATTTTTTACACCAAATATATTTAACATAATTATTACAATACAAATAAAAATAACAAATTATTCATACAAAATTAATGACAACAAAATATTCATGTATAATAATATAACATAATATAAACAAATATTCAACATTCTCCCCCGCGTTGAACAACCGTTCAACAATATGAGCCTCTAGCTGTCAGGTAGTCAGTCCGACTATATGTTGATAACGAATTCTCGTGACTGTCGTCGTGGCATGGGAATAGGTGTCGTGCGGGTGGCTTCTTCAACGGATGGAATTTCAACATGTTTTTTCTGCAATTTCTTCTTCATCATGATTATGATTAATATCAGCCCTATAACGAGTGCAGCGTAAGCTATGGTGAAGCTGTGGTACTTGTGTGACTGAAATTGATTTGGAAGATCATTTATCTGGTATGACTGCAACACCTTCTGCAATACTGTGAGTTCTTTAAGCTGTTGATCGTATTGGTTGTTACGTATCGTTGACAGTGTACTGTTGCCGTTGTAAGCATCTGATGTCTTCATAGGGGGTTGTAGCCTTAATTCGGAGATTGTACCAAGACTACTGTATGAATATCTTGCCGTGCTTGCAATTATTTGTTGTCCTTGCACGGAAACAAAGTTGTGTTTAAGCACGCAGTCTGGATCGATCGTCAATAATCCTGAACCTTTTAGATTTAGTGGAATGATTTCCTTATTACATACTGCAGTTGCTCGTGAAGATGTTGATGTCGCATAAATCCATTGATTTTTGTGATTCAATGGAATCCAGGTCAGCTTGTTGATAGTGTGTTTCAACCGACAATTTGGTATTGTGTTGTTGTTGAATAGGTTGACCTCACACGCACATACTTCGGAACCAAAATTGTATCGTATGCGGACGTTGGTGCAAAGAAATTCCTCTTCCTTAATGGTCTCACAAAGACTTAATTCGGATTTTATAAGAGGAAAATATTGATCATGCTGCGTATTAATAGCCAAAATAGAACTGCAGGAGTTAATTACCGTCATGGAGTCATTTACCCAGTTCGGGATTGGAATTAGCTGAAACAATTCAAATCGTTCATGTTCAATCAAGGGTAATGTTATACTAAAAACTGCATGCTGCTGTGTGATTCCACCTTTAACCTTCATTAGTCTGTAAAGGGATATTAACTCATCTTCTGGCATCGGTAATTCTAATGATGGTGATAAATGATGTTTGATTTGATTAACTTCCTTTTGTAATTGTGTTGGTGTCAATAACAATGGATTCACTTTTCCATGATGAGTATCAGTTAGAGCATCTATAATGGCAGATTGTATCTTCTGTAGATTATGTGCTACCAGTGTTAATTGAATGGCTCCTGCATTGAAAACTTGATTGAGCCGTAATTGATTTACCTCTCTATTTGTATCTTTTATTGAATTTATCAATGCCTTTATTTCATTGTCAATGTGGTCAAAACCTTCTTGAACTGCTATTTTATCTTTCTTCATTATGTTGATTGTTGAATCGACAATTGATGTCTGATTCTTAAATAGCGTCAATAATTGTATTTCATTTTGTTTCACTTCTGTAATTATATTTGACATTCCTTTGGCATATTCTGAATCTAATACTCCAAACAGTGAATGTGCAATATTGCCTACAAGGTCAATTGCTCCTCTTTTGAAGCGATGATCATGAAGTAATTTATCATCGAGTTGTAGTTCGGATTCAATATGTTTAAAGTGATTAACTGTATTCGCACATGATGCGTTTGGTTTCATTTGTTGACAAGCTTGATGTAGCGACATTATTCCTGTGTTTAGAGCTGCTGCTTCCGTCCAATAAAGACTTAAATCATAATAAACTAGTAGATTCCATTCAGTGGTTGATATGGCAGTTGTGCCCAGATTTTCAAAGTGAATACCCAATTTTGTGCCACACCTTTTATTGTCAATTGGAGATCCTATTACTATTGGCAATATCAGTAATAGTGTAAGTAATACAGAACAGTACAAATTGGTCGGCAGTTTTCTACGTTTTGTCTTGGGCTCTTCATACGATTCTTTTTTATCTTCAATAATTACGTTGTCAGGAGGTACTTCGTGATCAGCTTCAGCCATTGTTGGTTGATCATCTGTATTTACAGGCAGTATAGCTAATCGATGAATTGGGCGTTTAAAAATGCCTGCCGATGTTTTAACATCAGCTACTCGGATATGTCCATCTGTACCCTTGTACACATGTACAATTCGTCCCAAGGGCCACTGCATCACTGGGACGTTGTCTTCCTTGATTATCACCATGTCTCCTAACTGTATGTTGGCAGATTGTGCTTTCCATTTGTTACGTTGTTGCAGTTCCATTAAATATTCCTTAGACCAGCGTTTCCAGAAATTATGTTTTAACTGGGAAACTAGGTTCCAACGTGACAATAACGTGTGTTTTTCTGGTTTCGATCGGCTGTCTACATGAGTTGTAAGAGCTTCTCCAATTAATAAGTGTCCTGGAGTTAATGCTGTCAAATCAGTTGGATCATTAGACATTGGAGTCAATGGTCGTGAATTTAATATCGCTTCAATTTCCACCACTACTGTTTCGAGCTCTTCATACGTCAATGATGCCGTTGAAACGCTGCGTAGTAACAAATATTTTGCGGACTTTACGGATGCTTCCCATAAACCGCCAAAGTGTGGAGCCCTTGGTGGAATAAAATGAAAGTTTATTCCTGTGGTACTGCAGGCAGAGATTATTGCTTCTTGTCCTTCATTAGAATAAATGCTTTCTTCTAATTCTGCTAACTGGTTTTTGGCGCCTACGAAGTTTGTTGCGTTATCACTGTAAATATTCAAACAACGCCCTCGTCGACTTATAAATCGTTTTAATGCTCCAATGAAAGCATTTGTTGATAAATCGGTCACTAACTCGAGATGTACCGCCTTTGTAGAAAAGCAACAAAAGACAGCAATATATGCCTTTGTTGGCTTTTTGCCTCTCACCTTGTAGTGGATCCAAAATGGTCCGCAATAATCTACACCAGCATTAATGAAAGGTCTTGCAGGAGTTATTCTTGATTCTGGTAAATTGCCCATAATTTGTTGGCATAATTGTGGACGTGCTTTGTTGCATCGAATGCACCGCTGAACCGTTGCTCGGGCTGTTGATTTACCTTTAATCGGCCAAAAACGTTGTCGGATTATACTCAATAGTGCCTGCGGGCCACAGTGCTTGTTTTCTTCATGGAACATCACGAATAATAATTTTGCCAATGGATCATTGTATGGGATCAGCATTGGGTGTTTAGAATCGTATGGTAATGATGAGGCTTCTAAGCGTCCTCCTACTCTAAGAACATTTGCATTATCAATGAATGGAGATAAACTACTGATTGAACTAGATTTATCAACATGACCTTGTTTCTTCAGTTGTTTGATTTCTTCATGAAAATCATTACCCTGAATGTGAAATATTATAGTTATTAATGCTGCATCCAATTCGTTGGCACTAAGTACTATATGTGTGGCACGTGACTCCTTTGATTTTCTTGCGTTGTTAGTGAATCTAAGAACATATGCTATTATCTTTTGTAACGTCTTAAATGAATTCTTGTGCTGAATCCTGTATATGAAATCTGCGTCATTGCTTTGAGTTGCTACAGCTACAACCTTCTTCTTCTCCAGATCGACTGGAACTTGTAATGATGATGAAAACCTTGGTGGCCATACTTCCTGCCTTCCATGCAAAAAGAACGGTCCTTGAAACCAAAGTGCACATGTTGACAACGCCCTTGCTGAAAGTCCTCTTGATAACACATCAGCTGGGTTGTCCTTTGACCTAACATGTCGCCACTGTTCAGACAGAGTTAAAGTTTGAATTCTTGCCACCCTGTTAGCTACAAATGTTTGAAATGATGAGGACTGTGAGTTGATCCAAGACAACACAATTTCTGAATCAGTCCACAAAAATACCGGCTGGTCCTTCTCTTGAAGATCGCTTTTCACTCTTGCTGAGAGTTCCGCTGCTAAGACTGCCGCACATAGTTCTAGTCGCGGTAGCGTTTGTTTTTTGAGTGGTGCTACTCTTGACTTTGCACATAATAGTCGCACTATTATTCTACCATCTTTTAAAATTGCTCTGACATATGCTGCAGCACCAAATGCCTTTTCAGATGCGTCAGCAAAAATATGTAGCTGTGTTGATGATGGAACTTCGCCTCTGAAGATATGTCTTGCCACCTGAAGATTTTCAAGAGTACTTAAGTTTTCTCTAAATGTTGACCATGTTGTACGAAGATCTGAAGGAAGTGGTTCATCCCAAGATAATTTCAACTGCCACAAGTGTTGTATGAAAATCTTTGCTTTGACTATTACTGGAGCTAATAACCCAAGTGGGTCGAACAGTCTAGCTAAATCAGAACTAACGACTCTCTTCGTGATTATACCTTCAGTAACCATTTTGACCTTAATTCCAAATAAATCTGCTTTGGGCAACCAAAATAATCCCAGCGTTTTGATTGACTCGTTATTATCATTAGTAAAATCTAGATTTACCTCTTGATCATCTTGAGAAATGTTTTTCAAAAGTTGAGGATGGTTTGCACTCCATTTCCGTAGATAAAACTGATGCTTCTTTAAAATATGGATTAATTGCCTTTGAGCTTCAATAGCCGTAATTAAACTATCTGATCCACCGAGTCCATCGTCAACGTAGAAATTGTCACACAGGATTTGAGCTCCCAATGGATAATTCACCTTGTTTTCTGATGCTATCTTTTGCAGACATCTTGTTGCTAGGTAAGGAGCTGCTCGAGTCCCATATGTAATTGTGTTTAGCTGATAATAACGAATCGTTGAATTTGGACTGCTTCTCCAAATGATAAGTTGATAGCGTCGATCTTCAGGATTTATCAGAACTTGACGATACATTTTTTCGATATCTGTGGTAAAAACAAACCGTGGTCGCCTAAAACGGAGCAGAATTGAAAAGAGTTCACTTTGAACTGTCGGTCCGTTATACATTAAATCATTCAACGAGTGTCCAGATGTAGTTTTGGCGGATGCGTCAAACACCACTCGAAGTTTAGTAGTTGTACTATCTGGTTTTAGTACACAATGATGAGGAATGAAATATCTTGGAGTCAACATGGAATCCAAGTTTACTTCAGTCATGTGACCCAATCGCTCATACTCTTCCATAAACTGGACATATTGTTTCCGCAAAACATCATTTTTTGCTAGTCGTCGTTCAAGACTGATGAACCTTCTCCAAGCTGTTTCTTGAGATTCCCCTAACGTCAATGAGTTTTCCAGAAACGGCAACCTTACCACAAAACGTCCTTCTTTATTTGTATGGACGTTCTGCACAAAATGAGATTCGCATAATTTTTCTTCTTTGGATAATGTCCTTTCTGTTGTATTCACCTCATCCATTCGCCACAATCGTTCAATTGCATCTTCTAACGATGAGTTATTATCAACAACCTCCGCCCCACCGCCAAAAACTGCACATAAAACGTTTGATTTGTCTGTATTTGATGCAACCTTGCCACTGACAATCCAGCCAAGTGTAGAATTTTGCAAGACTGGCAGCCCAGGAGCAAGCGTTAATTTACCTTTCTTTAACAGACTAAAATAGAACTCCGCACCGAGTAAAATATCAATTTTCCCTTGTTGGAAAAATGTTGGATCTGCTAACTGAATGCTGAATGGAAATATCGTAGCTGCAACTTGGTTGAGGTGGAACTATATTTGGAAGCACAAACGCTTCGACTTCTGTAGTAAACCTTGAGTTAAGTGATTGCAATTTGATGTTAACTCGCTGCGTTGAATTTTTTTGCACCTTTCCTATACCTTCTATGCACAATAACGATTTTGTTTTTGATATACTGAGCCTTTTGACAAGACGCTCAGAGACTATGTTCACTTGCGAACCAGAGTCTAGTAATGCTCGGACTTCACTTGTATTTCCATTCGATGCAGTTATTTTGACTCTTGCAGTTGGCAAGAGAACATAATCACGATGACCTGTGGATGTGTTTGCTGTCGCTGTGGTAACTGCGGTGTTGTACCCACTTGAGCTAGGTTGAATGTTCTGTTTTGTGACTTCCAAATGTAGCAACGTGTTATGCTTTTTATTACATTTGGTACAACTTCTTGATGAACATTTGTTCACCACATGATCATTTCTGAAACAGTTAAAACAGAGCTGTTGATTTTTCACCCAATCCAATCGTTGAGATGGTGAAAATTGCAAGAATTTACGGCAATGATACAGTGGGTGCCTGTCTACATTGCACAGTTTGCAATTGTTGTTTCCTTTAGAAACTGTTACAGCCGATGACACTGAGTTATTTCGATTTGCTTTAATTTTTATAGCCACCTTATCTTTTTGTTCTACAACTTCCATCAGTTGGAACTGTAATTCTAAAAAGGCTAAAAACTCCTGAATTTTTTGTATCTCTTTTGGTTTTGCCAGAGATTGCTCATATCTAATGAGCATCGCCCGATCGAGTTTTTTAATTAGTACCTGTAACAAAATTGGGTCCCAAAATGTCGTTTGAACGCCAAGATTGTTTAGTGCTAATAGACACTCTTTCGTTGTGTCATGTAAATTTTTAACTGCTGCCACAGTTGATGTGCCTGATGGCTGATTTAGAAGTTCATCGATTAACGTGGACGCCAAGACCCTTTTATTATTATAACGGTCTTGCAGTAATGTCTAAGCTGCCGAATAATTGTCCTCCGTTATGCTGAAATGACTTATCAATTTTTCAGC
>NW_024033750.1:0-7189 GCF_002237135.1 Teleopsis dalmanni | reverse complement strand
TTTGTTCTCTCATAAACATACACAAACATAATTTGATGGATTTCATCATAAATGCAATGTTGTCACATTTCTCAAAATACTTAAATATGTGCAGAATGTTTAAAGAGTATATTACATTTAAAAAAAGTTTTTAGTTTTATTAAACCCAATCATTAACATCTATTAAAAGTTTCTTTTGTTTACATTTGCACACGTGCGTAAAAGCTTTAGTAATTATTTTTTTTATTATCTATTTTGTATAACATTAGTTTTTGTTTAGTGTTTTTTTTATTCTGATCACAATAAAAATTTCTCATTACTATGAAAAAAAATACGAAACATACAAATTAAATAAAAACATTCTCTTAATTCAATATGTCTAAATAATAATAATTCATTAAACAGAATAATATAACAATTTGCATGATTTGCATAAGGAATTATTTGAAAATAAAATAATAATAATTATTTGAAAATAATAATTTATTTTCTGTTGTACGAATACGAGAACGAGTACGCGTAATTACCGTACATTGTCTATAAAGTTTTGTTGTAACATTGAAAAAATATTGTAAATTTTTTGCATTGCTATTTACTGTTATTCACGATTTAAAAATTTTTTGTTGCATTTACCATATTGAGTGGTGCTCGTGTCGGTTATCTTCATTTCTTGAACTTCGAATTTATTACTACATTTTTGGTTTATCATAATCAAACGTAACTGTAAATAAAGAAATTTAACATGAATCGGACTAGAAGAAAAATTGAACGCTCAAAGAATCCCTACTCAAACGCTAATATATTTTCGAGATGGAGTTACTGGTGGATGAGAAAAATATTTCATAAGGGTTTGCAAGGGCCACTTGAAGAAGAAGACTTATATCAGCACCGTAAAGACTTAGATAGTGAACGAGTAACTACAAAGTTTTCGTAAAAACAAGACGGTGCAATAATCCGTTCGCGTAGTTTAACTGCTGTGTATTTTATTTTAGAAGATTTAGTGTTTCCAGCAGAGATCGTAGGCAAATGTATTTGTGCCAAATTGGATGCACATTTTTTAAACATAGTTTCATTAATATTGTTATTTTGTTGTTGTAGACTTAAAACCTTATTTGAGAGATTTGCACATAACTCGAGCCCTTGAAATTGAATTCGGTACTAAAAAGGTATGCACATTTTTTAAACATAGTTTCATTAATATTGTTATTTTGTTGTTGTAGGCTGTTATAATTTATGTACCAATTCCACAACAAAAAACTTTCCAAAAGATACAAATTATTTTGGTGCGTGAACTTGAAAAAAAGTTCTCTGGATTAAATTTATTATTTATAAAAACTTCTTGCGAATGCTCCAATTTACTAACAACACATGTTAAACTAACAGATCACAAACACTATTTTCATTACAGCTATAATTCTTATACTTCACACTGTTAAAAAAAAATCTGCACCGATATGTTAATTATGAATAAAATAAAAATTCCTTTTACTGTTTCAGCAATCATTACCGACAGCGTCGATAATCTAGATGTTACTTACACTGTCGATAACGAAAGTAATAAATCCATAAAATCCGTATAAACCATAAAATCCGTACATAAAATACTTAAAAAAAGCATAAAATCATAAAATCATAAAATACAACAATAAAAATATATAATAAAAGCAACTACTACGCAAGAAACATAACAAAAAAATAAAAATATTAAAATTACAATTAAAAAACAAAACACTCAATAAACAAACAATAGAATTATAAAATACACAATAAATATATAAAACAACCAATAAACATATAAAACATTCAAAAAAAATAAAAATTACAATAAAAATTTTAAATATACAATTAAAATACATAATAAACAAACAATACAATTATAAAATTAACAATAAACATATAAAGCAAACAATAAAAATATAAAACATTCAACAAAAATTGTTGTGCAAGCGATGTTTGCAAATTTTCTTTTTATCTTCCCTTTCTGTTAGCAGAAGTAGCCAATTTCCTCAAAGAATTACTATTTTGAATCTTAAATTATTATTTGTTAATTTCAGAGCTACCTCAAACAAAATAAATCAAAACTTATATGCTTTGTTAATTAAAAGCCTGCAGTAAATTATTGAAATCCAATGCATTTAAAAATGTACGCATGTACATGTAAATGAACTGCATGTAAAACAAAATTTTTGAACGTGCAGCCAAAAATTGCGACATCAGAAGCACATTAGCCTATACGATATCTAGATATACTATAAAATATTATTATATATTTACATAGCTTCCTTAGCAAAAAAAAAAAAATTGATTTTAGAATGACTTTAAAAACTTTATCTAAAGTACATACATATATATTTGATGCATGAATCAAACCTTTTTAGTGGTTCATTGAATTCTTTTTTTATAATAAAATTATTTGCGAATTAATTTAAGGATTAAGTTTGCAGAAAAAAAGATTTTTTTTTCTTAATAAATTAATAATAGTAAATAATTACACAAATTTACCGGCTAAAAAATTCTTTTATGAGTTCATTTAATTTTTATTTCGACGAAATTCATCGGAATACTCTAGAAATTCATTTAAATCAGTGTCAAAAATGTCTTTAAAATAATTATTTTCTATATATGAAAGTTATTTTCTATGTAAATTGCTATAATTTTTAATTTTATTAAATTATTACATTAGTTTTGCTGATATAATTAATATATAATATATTTTTGAGTTAATTGAATTTTATTAAGTAAAAATTCATTTTCCTGCTTTGCGGGTTTTACTATTTACGTATATTAATAAACTGCAATTAAAAATGATTTAATTCATAAAATTGTAAAAAAATTTAAAAAAAATTATTTAAATAATTTATATTTATACATGTTATATAAAATTTAAATATTTAAAAAAACTAATAAGCCGAAAAATATATCAATTAAAGTGCATTTCCACAATCCACATTCAT
Organism: Teleopsis dalmanni; assembly: GCF_002237135.1. Taxonomy (NCBI): domain Eukaryota; kingdom Metazoa; phylum Arthropoda; class Insecta; order Diptera; family Diopsidae; genus Teleopsis; species Teleopsis dalmanni. The sequence continues at coordinate 4,256 of NW_024033750.1, read as the reverse complement.
TGTGCAGTTTTATAAACTGTAAAACTTCTGCATAACATTTTATTTGTTATTCGAAAGAGAAGGAACGCATATAAATCATACAGTTACTATACTAAACAATTGGTGAGAAGAGCATTGTGGATTGTATTGCATACAAGTCTGCTAATACAATCCACACAAACTGATTTATATACACGACTTCTCAGTGTTTCAGTTTTATTACGTTTACAGCGTTTGAACAATACGGTCGCGATCTGTAGTGTACGGAAAAATTTTCAGCGAAAATTGAAAATTGTGTGTGAATATTTAAAAATAAATAGTTAAAACATAAATAAATTTGAGTTTATTTAACAATAATTATTGTTTTTATATTCCAAAATAAAATTAAAATTTTGTGATTTTATTATATATAGCAATTTGCCGCTAATAAAACTTGCAGCTGACAAACTCTTTAAAACTGCTAGAAACGTACAGAAAATAACAAAATTCATACAATTAAAGTTTGTTTCTATAACATTCGAACATTAAAAGTAATATTTGGAGTATAAATATACAAGTTTAATTTGTTTATTAATAAATAAAAATTAATATTAAAATTTTCATTTATATATTTTTCGAATGTGAATGCAAGTTAAACAGCAATTTTTTTTTTATTTTCTCATACATGCTTCTGCTGCATGTATGTACATATTCTTGCGCATATGTGCCAGTGAGACAAAAAAGTGACCATACAATTTGTGAAATTTGTTTAAAGGCATAAAGCCAAAAACATATGAAAAATAATATTGTTGTATTAAGAAAAAGCAAAAAATATAAAAAATAAAAGCAAGTAAAGGAGAAACAAGTAAACATCTGCTACAAATTTTGCCTGGTTGATTCCATGTCGTCGTCGTCGTCGTCGTCGTCGTCGTTAAAGTGTTTAACAAGACGTTTCGGTAAATTTTTAACTTTCCTAAGTTTATTAAAAACAGAATTTAAAAAAAATTTAATAAATAAGTAAATGCAAAAAATATTTAAAAGAAATAAACTCAAGTAAAATAGCTAAAGAAAGCTTGACGTCTTGTCTTTCGTTCGTACGTTCGATTATATATTGTCGGTTTTTCATATTGTTTTTTTATGAGGTTTTAACTGTTCCTCGCTTTTGTTGTCTTCTTCGTAAATCGTCAGCGCTATTACGTCTTCTTCGTCTCAACTTGAGTGAATTTTTGCTGAAGCTGCTGGCTGGAGCCAAATTACTTTCTGCAACTTTTAGATAAGGTACGCGTAATATAAAACAAAACTTAGTTTTGATTATTAAATATAATTTAATTTTTTGTCGTCGCTTTTAAATTTATTTTTTTTGTAGCTAATATTTTTAAATGTTTTTTTTTTGTTTTTTTTTGTCTTCTATAAATTTACTTTCCGAAACTTTATTTACTTTTCCGTGATTTTTCTCTGTATGCATATGTATCATATATATGTGTGTTTCTACGTATGTATTTATCTTATACTGTAGAAAATATATTTTCTTGCTTAATTTTTATTCATTCTACTATTTGTTCTCTCATAAACATACACAAACATAATTTGATGGATTTCATCATAAATGCAATGTTGTCACATTTCTCAAAATACTTATATATGTGCAGAATGTTTAAAGAGCATATTACATTTAAAAAAAGTTTTTAGTTTTATTAAACCCAATCATTAACATCTATAAAAAGTTTCTTTTGTTTACATTTGCACACGTGCGTAAAAGCTTTAGTAATTATTTTTTTTATTATCTATTTTGTATAACATTAGTTTTTGTTTAGTGTTTTTTTTATTCTGATCACAATAAAAATTTTTCATTACTATGAAAAAAAATACGAAACATACAAATTAAATAAAAACATTCTCTTAATTCAATATGTCTAAATAATAATAATTCATTAAACAGAATAATATAACAAATTTGCATGATTTGCATAAGGAATTATTTGAAAATAATTTCTGTTTGTAAATTTTTGTTGCATTTACCATATTGAGTGGTGCTCGTGTCGGTTATCTTCATTTCTTGAACTTCGAATTTATTACTACATTTTGGTTTATCATAATCAAACGTAACTGTAAATAAAGAAATTTAACATGAATCGGACTAGAAGAAAATTGAACGCTCAAGGAATCCCTACTCAACCGCTAATATATTTTCGAGATGGAGTTACTGGTGGATGAGAAAAATATTTCATAAGGGTTTTGCAAGGACCACTTGAAGAGGAAGACTTATATCAGCACCGTAAAGGCTTAGATAGTGAACGAGTAACTACAAAGTTTTCGTAAAAACAAGACGGTGCAATAATCCGTTCGCGTAGTTTAACTGCTGTGTATTTTATTTTAGAAGATTTAGTGTTTCCAGCAGAGATCGTAGGCAAATGTATTTGTGCCAAATTGGATGCACATTTTTTAAACATAGTTTCATTAATATTGTTATTTTGTTGTTGTAGACTTAAAACCTTATTTGAGAGATTTGAACATAACTCGAGCCCTTGAAATTGAATTCGGTACTAAAAAGGTATGCACATTTTTTAAACATAGTTTCATTAATATTGTTATTTTGTTGTTGTAGGCTGTTATAATTTATGTACCAATTCCACAACAAAAAACTTTCCAAAAGATACAAATTATTTTGGTGCGTGAACTTGAAAAAAAGTTCTCTGGATTAAATTTATTATTTATAAAAATTTCTTGCGAATGCTCCAATTTACTAACAACACATGTTAAACTAACAGATCACAAACACTATTTTCATTACAGCTATAATTCTTATACTTCACACTGTTAAAAAAAAATCTGCACCGATATGTTAATTATGAATAAAATAAAAATTCCTTTTACTGTTTCAGCAATCATTACCGACAGCGTCGATAATCTAGATGTTACTTACACTGTCGATAACGAAAGTAATAAATCCATAAAATCCGTATAAACCATAAAATCCGTACATAAAATACTTAAAAAAAGCATAAAATCATAAAATACAACAATAAAAATATATAATAAAAGCAACTACTACGCAAGAAACATAACAAAAAAATAAAAATATTAAAATTACAATTAAAAAACAAAACACTCAATAAACAAACAATAGAATTATAAAATACACAATAAATATATAAAACAACCAATAAACATATAAAACATTCAAAAAAAATAAAAATTACAATAAAAATTTTAAATATACAATTAAAATACATAATAAACAAACAATACAATTATAAAATTAACAATAAACATATAAAGCAAACAATAAAAATATAAAACATTCAACAAAAATTGTTGTGCAAGCGATGTTTGCAAATTTTCTTTTTATCTTCCCTTTCTGTTAGCAGAAGTAGCCAATTTCCTCAAAGAATTACTATTTTGAATCTTAAATTATTATTTGTTAATTTCAGAGCTACCTCAAACAAAATAAATCAAAACTTATATGCTTTGTTAATTAAAAGCCTGCAGTAAATTATTGAAATCCAATGCATTTAAAAATGTACGCATGTACATGTAAATGAACTGCATGTAAAATTACTTTCTGCAACTTTTAGATAAGGTACGCGTAATATAAAACAAAACTTAGTTTTGATTATTAAATATAATTTAATTTTTTGTCGTCGCTTTTAAATTTATTTTTTTTGTAGCTAATATTTTTAAATGTTTTTTTTTTTGTTTTTTTTTGTCTTCTATAAATTTACTTTCCGAAACTTTATTTACTTTTCCGTGATTTTTCTCTGTATGCATATGTATCATATATATGTGTGTTTCTACGTATGTATTTATCTTATACTGTAGAAAATATATTTTCTTGCTTAATTTTTATTCATTCTACTATTTGTTCTCTCATAAACATACACAAACATAATTTGATGGATTTCATCATAAATGCAATGTTGTCACATTTCTCAAAATACTTATATATGTGCAGAATGTTTAAAGAGCATATTACATTTAAAAAAAGTTTTTAGTTTTATTAAACCCAATCATTAACATCTATAAAAAGTTTCTTTTGTTTACATTTGCACACGTGCGTAAAAGCTTTAGTAATTATTTTTTTTATTATCTATTTTGTATAACATTAGTTTTTGTTTAGTGTTTTTTTTATTCTGATCACAATAAAAATTTTTCATTACTAAAATTACATTACTAAAAATACGAAACATACAAATTAAATAAAAACATTCTCTTAATTTAATATGTCTAAATAATAATAATTCATTAAACAGAATAATATAACAATTTTGCATGATTTGCATAAGGAATTATTTGAAAAT
>NW_024033749.1:0-7189 GCF_002237135.1 Teleopsis dalmanni | reverse complement strand
AAATATTAATCAAATAAAAATTATTGTGAAATAATTTATTGTTTTTTTCTTATTTTTATTTTTAATAATAATTAAACATTGACCAATTAACCTGTAAAAACAATATATTAAAAATCATAAAATTTTGATCCTTAAATAATAAATATTTGTAGAGAGGTTTCGAAAAAGAGTGTACTATAACAATAAAAAATTTTTTTAATATTATTTTGATTAATTGAATTTTTGGCTGACCATAACATACAATACATCATAAATTTGAATTCCAAAAACACACAGCCTCTTTACAGTCTCTTTCTCAATATTAGAAAAGAATACAGTTCCGTACTCAATATTAGAATAGCTTAAAAGTACTCATGAACGGATCACTTATCTTTCTAACGATGACGGCTTTTTAATAAGTTGATGAGTTTATTTTAAACGAATTTTGTATTGATTATCTCTAATCAATCAATTCATAGGTCGATTATTAAATACCGATATGCTGCTGATAATTTTGATTCTATATAACATTACTATAGTTTGTTCATTTTAATAAAAAAAAACTCCTGCCCAAACACGTGTGTCTACTTCAGTGTCTTTTTTATATTTTGCAAATGTGATATATTTTATTTCAGCAATTCACATCCCAGAAAAATTCCAGAAAGATGTGACTTGCAGAACTTTACCTTATTGGTGTTATTGAAATAAACTGACCACTTCTTACATATGCCAGTTATTTAACTTTCCAAAAGCAATTCAAAAAACGGTGTTCGACCTTTCATATATCTTAACAAAAGAGGGCGAAATTCATCAAGAAGAAAAGTTTTGTGGTTGCAAATGTGTATCGGTAAAAATTTAGAAACTATGGAAAAATCTTATAGCCGTATAGTCAGAGACGGCTATAAGATTGTATTTCAAGTTGGGGACTTCAAAACATCAGCCACCATATACTGAGTGCATGGCTTTGTAACGCCGTGACAGTTACCAAACTCCAAAAGCTGGAATGTTGAGCACAAAAAAAAAAATATGCAGATAGAATGTTACAATAAAACAATAATGATTTTAGTCGATTCTTTATTTGGCTATAATAAATTATGAAAAATAGATTAATATTTAAATTAATAAAATTGTTTATAACTAAAAGTATTCAAAAAACAGAAATCAATCTTTGAATAGAAAAGAATGATAAATTTTTATAGTTAAAGTTTTTATTGTTAATTAGTTATATTTTTTTTGACTTATCTGAAAATCTGGAACAGACAGTATATATAGTCTGTATATAGTCTGTTTTTGAACTGGTGTGAAAACACACGACGCCAATGTACACTTAATTTGCATTAAGCGCGTATTACACATGAGCATTTTTTACCGAACTTTTTTGTGAAATGCGAAATTTGTGTCAAATTTGACAAAAAAGTTTGATGAAAATTAAAAAATATTGATTTTACCTTAAAATTGATCTTCGTTTACAATCGGATTTTTATCGACTTACATGCAAAATTTCAATCATTTTATTTTGTAGTATATTGTTGTTTTTTTTTTGCTGAAACATGTTCAAAATAATGTCGACTGTTTTGATGTGTAATAGCAAGCGACGACAAAAAAATTTGACAAAAAATTCTCATGTGTTATACGCGCTTTATGGAAATTTTGGGTCTCAATTATTGTTGCTTATTTATAAACAACAATTGAATTTGAGGTACATTTTTAGAAATAACGCATAAATCACGGCTATATAAATTCACTTAACTATTATGTGTTGTTCTTATTATAAATTTAAGCAATAATGCATACAATTATTTAAAATGTTAAAATAAAATAAAATGAGTAAAAATTGCATACCTATAACAAGAATTATTTATGAAATAAAAAGAATTTTCAATTTTGACTAAAATTATATATTATATAGTTCTTCAGAAATATTTTTTCCCAAATTATAACATGTTTCGTTGAATATATTTATAATATATAAGTATAAAAAGAGTTGAATATATTTTATTATTTATATTGTATATATAAATGCTTAATATATTTAAATATATATATTTAATATATTTACTTAACGTCGTTAAAATTAAATATATTTATATTATACTAGCGGATCCGACAGATGTAGTCCTGCATGATATACTAACCGATTAAGATATTAAACAAAGTAAGAAATGAAAGACAAATAATGTAATAATTTTGTTATTCTTTATTTTGAAATAACATCAATTTTTCTAAAAACAATTCGTAATAATCAATAATGTTTGTTTAATTTCATCTTAATGCGAGTTGATGAACAATAGTTTTTGTCAATTCTTGAGGAGTATAAATGAATAAACTTGACTGTTTTCCAACGCGAGAACACGCCACATATAATTGGTCATGTGAAAAGACCTGATTTTCTAGATCTATCCCATAAATCGACATTGTTTGACTTTGTGACTTATTAATAGTCATGACAAATGCCAAGCGAATTGGAAATTGCAGATGTCTGAATGGAATAGGTGAGTCTGAAGGGATCATTAGAGTTCGTGGCCGGAGAACAGCTTAACCTTCAAATTTGCCATTCAAAATTGTAGCTTCAAGTACATTGCCCATAATTTTTTTCATGACTAATCTTGTGCCGTTGCATAGCTTAGGTTCATTTAAATTATAGGTGAGCCAATTTTTAATCTTAAGTTATGTGGTGGCATTCCTGGTAAATCCAGCGAATTCAAAAATTCAATAGGATAGTTGAACTTTAAACTTTTTAAACAAATCAAAGTAAGCATGAATAAATTTTAAATGTCTAATATAAATGTATATGGATACCAAAAAACTGTGTAATAATTAAACAAACATTATCCAGTGAACCAAATTATGAATCTAAACCATCCTTGAATCCACTTGAACACACACAAAAAATTTCATCAAAATCGGTTCAGCCGTTTAGGAGGAGTTCGCTGTCAACACACGTACAGAAGAATTATATATATAAAGATATATAAATATTTAATGTTATTTAAATATATGTATTTAATTATATATTTAATATATTAATTATTTAACATCTTGCATGTACATCTTTAAAAATTTGTTAGTCTATTAAAAAAAAGAAATCAACTGCATACTCCACAGTGCAAGAAGACTTATCAAAAGTTGAAACTGATATCAATTTTCCTAAAATTTAGTTAATTTTGAAACATTTGTTCAAGCTATTTTTAAATAAAATCAGAATATAGGCAAAACTAATTTTCAAATACTCTTTGTATGAAACAAAACACGTTGTTTCAAAAATAAACTATAAAACCACTTCTAAAATACACTAGCATAAGAAAAATGTGTGTCATAAGCTTTATACTCGTATGGTATATAAGGTATATGCCGGCGATCGTGAATTTATAGACACACTCCGATCACACGCCACCGTATTCAAGAGGATCAACGTGTAAGCTATTATGAACTCGCATATTTTTTGTAGTGACTACGCCAAATCAATTTCCCTATTGAGTATAATGCAAAAAGAGAGTGAGAGAGTGTTGAACATTTTTCAGACACTTTTTTCAATGTTGCATATGGACGAAAGTGATGGGTGGGAGCAAAAACTAGGTTGCCATGACAAGGCAAAAATTAAACTGATTTCTATTAAATACTAATACAATAGTTTTTCTATATTACGATTGGTACGCACTTCTGAAAAAGAAGAGTACGCAAAGTGAGAAGATGTATGAGATCTTTCGTTTACAAATTATTGGAGAGCATCGTTATGATTTCTTCAAACACTTTTTTGACTATATTTTATCAGAATGCAGCAACAATTTCATTGTCCACATTGTCAACTTTGCCGAATATCCGAAATATTTAAATGTACGTGAGACGAAGACCACATTTAGTGTTAACAAGTTGGATATTCTAAAATTGAACAAGAAACATATGCATACATTTTAAGCGAAATTAAGTGAAATGAGGAAAATCTTTATAATTGGAATGTAGAATGTAGAGAGTAAATGCCGCGTAAATTAATACAATTAAAAGAAACGAAACTGAAAATGCGGTGGACGACCATCTAAGGTGGATATGGGAAAATTCTTTTGGTAATTTTAGTTGCGATTTAGATGTCAACATGTACGCGCGCAGTTAAAATAATTAAACAAAAAAAACAAAATAATACGAAGAAAACGTGAAAAGGCAGGTGATATACCCAAACATATATAATATAAGTTTAATACTTATATTAGTGAAATAAACTAAATAAAAGCTTAAAGTTTAACGGAATAATACTAAGATATTAATTTTTAAAAAAAACTTAAACTTGAAACAATATTATTTAATGGATCTTGGTGATCATTCTTAGTAAAAATTTTTAAATTATAACTGTCTTAATAACGTGGATATATTGTGCTATTAATGGACATACGAATTAAAGCCCCTGCATTCTTCAAAGTTTTATGAAAAAAAAAGTTTTCATTCCGTATATGGTAATTTTTGCAAAAGGAAGGGCATCGAATTTCATGCAAAAGCTAATTCGTTGTATTACGTGCGAACATCGGGCATACGAGAAAATAGCTGTGAAGAAAGAGCATAGACCAAAGCCTATAACAACAATTGTATTTCTTTAAAATTTGCTTTGAAAAAAGAGCGGGAAGAGAATTCAATTTTATGTGCCGGCAGCTTATAACCACAAATTTTAAAAAAATTTTTAGTGAATCCACACAATTTAAAAAATTTTGAATAAAAATATGCTACCGGAATTTTCATTTACGGGTAATAACATGAAAAATTTAAATCTCTTGCATGATTCTTCTCTTTTCTTTCTCTCTCTCTCACTCTCACTCTCTTTGTAACAGCTGCTGTTAATACTCTTGCAATGCGACTTTGCACTTTTGAATATAAAATTAAAAAAATTGCGTGTTGTGCTTCAGTTTTAAATAATAAACAATTATTAATATAAAGTAAAATAGTAAATAGATTTCATATAATAATTATAATTTTATCAAGTGATCAATATTAAAGTACATTAGCAGTGGTTTTTTATTTAAGCTCGTGACGTATGAGTGACAATTTCTGTTTACGAAATTTCAAACGTATTATTAAATAATAAAGAGGTTTTCGAACAGAAGTGAAACAACAACAAAAATTTATTTTTTAAATTATTTTAATTAATTGAATTTTTGGCTGACCATTATTAAATAATTAAATTTGTAAATAAATTAATATTTTGTTTGTAATTACGTTTGTTTATGATAAGTATTTAATTGTAAATGCAAGCATTTTTTAAAAATAAATATAATAAATTAATTAGGAAAAAATAAAATAATTATTTATATATCTATATAGATCTTGATTCAAGTTTTATAAACAGTAAATATAACTAAATGTAAATTAAAATTATAAAATTGTAAAAATTGATCAATTATACTTTAAGAACACATACGATGATCACCATTTCTACTATAAACATTGTCAACAGATTAGTATTGTCAGTTCCCAGCTGACAATTTTACTAAACCATTATCCTAGTTTTTCTTATTCAGAACGTTTTGTCAGTTGAGTACGATTTATATTATTAACAGCTAGTTGAAAGTTGTCTTTCAGCAAAAAAATTAAATTACGATTAAAAGATTTACTTAGAGTTTCCATTTGGATTATTAAGATTAAGATGTATCGATATCGCAATCACTTAAGATGATTATGCCCTAATATTTGCAACTGTGAAACAATAATATACAACGATTGTGATGTAAAAAACTAGTAATGCAATGTAAAAAATTGGTAATGAAAAATCATCATGTGATATACTGTAAAGTATTCTTAAGTATTAATTCCAACCGCACATCTAAAATATAGCCAATTTAATAGTAAAAAATATTTATTCTAAGGTTGATTTTTTTTTTGTGTAGAATGTAACGCGTCTTATGATAAAAACAAAAGAAACTAGAAGAGTTCGAACAGTAATGAAGAAATAATAACAAAAATTTAATTTGTGTATTAAAATTTGGCTGATCATACAACGCTGTTTCGAGGATGTGCGATAATTTGTGTGCCAATAGAGTAAAATAAAACAGTTACTTAAAATAACCGATGGATATTGATGGATCGTAATACACTATACTGCTGTGGCAATGATTTTAATAGTAATTTGTTATTGGTCCAGTACGTCAAAGTTAAATTATGTGGATGACATTTTTCATCGTGGGTAAAAGCAGTTGATATATTAGCCACTATATACTTCGAAGCTAAATCGATAATCAGCTGAATAGTCCACTGGAAAAATCCAACCAAACCGTTAAAAAATTCTTCTTCTGCCTTTTTATCTAATGGCTTGAGTTATTCACATATATATTTTTAATAAGTCAATTTTAAAGAATACACAACTTTTTAAAGTATCTTTGAAAAGAATATCTATTATATATGATATTATATTATATTATATTATATTATATTATATTATATTATATTATATTATATTATATTATATTATATTATATTATATTATATTATAATTATATTATATTATATTTATATTATATTATATTATGTTTATATTATATTATATTATGTTTATATTATATTATATATATATATTATTATTATATTATATTACTATACATGTAATCATATTATATCACTAGATTTTTATTATATTATACTATATTTTTTATTATATTATATTTCTATATTTCTTATTATTTTATATTTCTTTATTTTTTATTTTATTATATTTTAATATTTTTTTTTATTATATTATATTATTTATTATATTATATTATGTCATAGTACTATAGTGTTTATTATATTATATTACTATACATGTTATCATATTATATCACTAGATTTTTATTATATTATACTATATTTTTTATTATATTATATTTCTATATTTCTTATTATTTTATATTTCTTTATTTTTTATTTTATTATATTTTAATATTTTTTTTTATTATATTATATTATTTATTATATTATATTATGTCATAGTACTATAGTGTTTATTATATTATATTACTATACATGTTATCATATTATATCACTAGATTTTTATTATATTATACTATATTTTTTATTATATTATATTTCTATATTTCTTATTATTTTATATTTCTATATTTTTTATTTTATTATATTTCAATATTTTTTATTATATTATATTGCTATATTTTTTATTATATTTTATTTTTATAGTTTTGAGCTATATTTTTTATATTATATTTCAAATTTTCTTATTATGTTATTTTTAATTTTT